>NW_024747575.1:0-50000 GCF_018991925.1 Homarus americanus | reverse complement strand
GTTGTAGCTGTCAAGGTGTGTGGTAGTTGTTGGAGTTGTCAGGAGCTGGTAGAGTTGTTAAAGGTTCAGCTGTCAAGGGCTGTCGGGGGTTGTTTCAGGTGTCAAGAGACTGTCATTAACGAAGAAGAAGGTAAGTCACTGGTATCCTTCCTGGAGGAGGGTGTCAGCTGGAGCATGGGTGGTGAGGAACAGACTCTCAGGTGGAGTAATAAGGAAATGGGCGTATGTGGGCGTTGAGTCAAGGAGACACACACACACACACACACGTTGCAGATCAGGGAGTTGCGGGCATTTCCTTTGCTGGGATGTGTGGAAGTGGTGTGAGGTACAGCGGTAGGTATTGCCCCAACGTTGAAAGTTAGGGAGGACGGGATTGGAGTACCTCTAGGGGTATTAAAGGGCACCATTGTTTTGGAGGCATTTAATAGCGTAGGATTGTAGTAGGAGGAGTGTGGTGGGGGGTAGGGAGGAGTGTGGTGTAGAAGGGAGTGTGGTGGGGTAGGAGTGAGTGTGGTGGGGGCAGGAGTGAGGTGGTGGGGTAGGAGGAGTGTGTGGTGGGGTAGGAGGAGTGTGGTGGTGGGGGTAGGAATGAGTGTGGTGGGGGGTAGGGAGTGAGGTGGGTGGGGGTAGGAGTGAGTGTGGTGGCGGTAGGAGTGAGTGTGGTGGGGTAGGAGTGAGTGTGGTGGGGTAGGAGTGAGTGTGGTGGGAGGTGGAGACTTTCACCTTGCGACGCCCTTGGTTGCCCGGTGGATCCCTGACGTTCTCCTGACCGGCCGCCCCAGCTCAGCTACCCCTGCCCTCACCGCCCTCCCTCACACCCGATAACTACACTTGATTTCTAACTCTTCTTTAGTGTTTAAAGCTCTTGTCAACCGTCGCTGTCTATCATTTATGTTGTCAGCAGAATCTTCCTGTCAGTCAGCTGGGCCCGAGGGGACATGCCACACCCAGATGTTTAAGTTATCTATAAAATAGGGACAAAAAATCCCCCCCGACCCTTTTTGGAGCGAGTGGCGTGTGGGTCCCTTAGCGAGCGTAGGTTGTGAGGTGACGAGTGTGGGCGTGGGGCACCGTAGGCGGGCGTGATGGGCTCTGTACCTAGCATGTGCAGAGCGTTGGCGGCGGTGATTGGGCCACGCTACCAAATAAGGCCCCGCCCCCCTACCACTCACTCTCCCGGCCCACACCACCTCTCCCTCACCACAAGTTGTCTGACGCCCTGGAAATGTGGAGTGACAACCCTGTAGGTACATGACAAACACACCTGGAGGCAGCAGTAACCCTAGCGGCACACCTGTAGGGGGCGGCGGGCTGCAGGTGGGAGGGTTAGAGCCGGGCCCTAACAGATACTCACCCGCACGTGCAGATCTGGCAGATACACTTCTCTGATGGCGTCATTGGACGCTTATCCTTCTGTCCTTTCTTCTTCTTATCCTCAACTCCCATTGTTGCTGCTTTAGGGTTCGGCAGAGCTTAATATAGTTCAACACAGCACAGTAGGAGTCAGCACTGTGGGCACGGGAAACAAAGAGAGCCCAGAGCCACACGTCTGTTCGTGGCACCGTCCTGCTCAGACTGACTCTCCTCTGGGCCGGCCGCTCGGGACTCTCGTGTAGGCGGCGCCTCCTGGATACTAGCTGTATGTGCCTCCGCCTCCTCATTCACTCTCCTTCTTTACTTGTTACCTGGAAAACAACAACAAATTAGCTAAAAATGGTCAACAGAGAAGAACAATTGATTATTTCCGTCACCATCTATCATGAAGCAACAAATTTGCCAATATGTTCCTGACAACATGTTCGTTGAAATCACCTACACACTCAGCGGCTTGACAACCCCCGCACACACACACACACACACATACACACGCACATACACACACACACATCACCGCCACACATATGCATTTAAATCCCTCAATATGTGGACTTCCTCACACATGATCACTCTCCTAACACCTTCTATTGTCTCGTGTCAGTGTACCGCTGGCTGTAGTGGTGGACATTACTTGAGGTTAACTTAATTCTCGATGATATCTCGATAACTTTCACTTTTAAGAGAAAATGTGCATATTAAGATACCCAGAGACGATGATGGCGTGCCGGCCTCCCTCCCTGTCTCAACAGTGTACGTATCTTGAGAGAGAGAGAGAGAGAGAGAGAGAGAGAGAGAGAGAGAACACACCTCGACCACTGCACACACTTAAGACTTTCTCGACCCTCAAAACACAGTGACTTCCTCTTCTATACAAGGCACCGTTTTTCTCTTCGCACAGACTCTTCCTCCTCCTCTTTCTCGCAGACAACCTCCTCCTCTTCCTCCTCTTCATCACAGATCATCATCCCTTCCTCCTCTTCCTCCTCCAAGACCGTCTCCCCTTCTTCCTTTTCTTCTTCCTCCTCTTTCTCGCAGACAACCTCCTCCTCTTCCTCCTCCTCACAGACCATCACCTCCTCCTCCTCGTCCTCCTCCTCCTCCTCGTCCTCCTCTTCCTCCTAGCTCCTTCAACGTAATAGACCATCTCCCCCTCTTCCTTCTCTCCCTCTTCTCCCTCCTCCTCTCTATCAACATAGTACAATCCCCCTCGCACCCCCCCCCTTCTCCCACTCTAGTTCACTTGCACTCTCATCAAACCTGCAACACTTGTTCCATCCTTTCACAGCCAACACCCCTCACTCATACACCTCATACACACAAGAGACCCCAGTCCCTCCCCCTCCTCCTCCTTACCTATACACTAGTACACAGAATACACCTTATTTCACTTGGGGGTAGTAGTAGTAGTATTAGTAGTAGTAGTAGTAGTGTTTGTTGACTTTACAGGTGTGTGTGTGTGTGTGTGTGTGTGTGTGTGTGTGTGTGTGTGTGTGTGTGTGTGTGTGTGTGTGTCTTTATTCCCTGTTTGTATTCCTTCTCATTTATTCATCATTTCCTCTCATCAGTTTAGCTTCCTTCCCACCTATCCACTTCCACCAGGCTCAGTGTTATTTGGATGTTAATCTGGATACCATATTTGTGTTGGTGTGTTATTGTATTTGTTAAAGGGGATTTTGCAAGTATGGCTTCCTTCCTCTTCCTCCTTCTTCCTCCTCTTCCTTCTCTTTCTCCTCCTCTTCTTTTTTTCCTCCACCTCTTCCTCTTTCTCCTCCTCTTCTCATTTCTCCTCCTCTTCTCCTTTCTCCTCCTCTTCTCCTTTCTCCTCCTCTTCCTACTACCATACACTACTACCCCTTACCTCACCACTTATAATCCTCATACCCTTACCTCATATCCTGATACCCTTATACCCTTACCTCAGCCCTTATACCCTGATAATGCTCCTATACCTTCCTTCTGGTATCTTCAGGGTCGGTGGGTACGATGCTAAGGGACACCACCACCACTGTGCCCTTAAATGGTAACTCAATCCCTTATTGTAATCAGGTCTCTCGTTGTCCCTTAAAGGAAATTGGTTCATTCTTACACGAACTGGATTATTTAAAGGACCTATTAGTACGTGTGTGTGTGTGTGTGTGTGTGTGTGTGTGTGTGTGTGTGTGTGTGTGTGTGTGTGTGTGTGTCATTGTGAAAGTATAGGTCGAGGGCAGGTTGGCCTTCCTCTGTATATAGTCCTTAAATTTTTACAGTTGGTCATATGTGTTAAATTACGCTCTCTCTCTATACAGACCTCGACAGATCATAATATCACTCATGTTATATCTACGAAAAGACACATACAGTAGAATTGAGCAATATAAACTAATGTAATAATAATAATAATAATAATAACAGTGATAATAATGATAGTATTGATAAAAATGTTTGATAAAATTAGAGTATTTTGGGTTTTAGGAAGAGAGTGTAATAGCTAACCAACAATAACAGTGGTGAGTGAACAGTGATGGTAAATTGAACAGTTGGTAAATGGCCTAATGCTGTGTTGGGGCAGAGAGGGAAGCAAGAACTGTCACACCAGAATGAGATAATAATGCAGTTGTTACAATGATGGTATGAGGAGCAAGAGAGGGTAATGGTGGTGGTGGTGGGGTGGTGGTGGTGGGGGTGGTGGATGGTGGTGGGGTGGGTGGGGTGGTGGGGTGGGTGATGGTAGTGGGGTTGTTGGAGAAGATGGTGATAGGGTGAGGGTGTGATAGGGGTGGTGAGGTTGTGGGGTGATGAGGTTGTAGGATGATGAGGGTGGGGGTTAGGTTGTGGTGTGCTGGAGTAAACAGCAGAAGTTGTGGTGGAATATGTAAGAAGAGGTGGTGGTCGTGGTCTGGGGTGTTGTGGTGGTGAGGGATGGAGGGCATGGAAGCAGGAGTCACTTGACAAGGGGGGGGGGGTGAGGTGAGGGTAGGGGGAATACAGGGAGAGAGGAAGGGAGGGAGGGTGGCCTGGGCGTCTCACCACACACACACACGCCCTCACAACACACCTCTCCACAACCACCCCTCTATACCACAACCTCTCAACCATGACTCAGGAGGTTGGAAATTGTTGAGTAAGATGAACGCAACGGATGTCAAGAGCGGTGTTTCGCGTTAACTTGGGACCTGTCATTATCAGCGGATCCTACGTCGACATATTTCACGGTAAACAGAGTATGGGAGAACACATCACCTTGGGGGAGTCTAGATGGGATTTATTCACCATATGAAGTGTTTATATTTGCGACCTAAGTTAAGTGAGGCGGCGAGGTACGTTCTCACATTACCACTGATGGGTTAAAAATATTCATTGGAGGAATTTATCAGAACCTGAGCCCTTTGTGGACACGTAAAGCAGTGCCAGGTCTCGTGTGGTGAGCTGCTGCTGGTGGTAGTAGTGGTAGTAGTAGTGGTTGTTGCTCTCGGCCGTTGCTCTCATCAACTAACCTACATTCTGGTCAACACACACACATATGGATGAGGGGCGGTGCTGCAGCCTCCGTCGTGGTGTCTCAGTGTAATGCTTTCTTTAATTACAGATGGAAATTATGGGTTTGTTTTGGGGGTGACTTACGGTTTGGTCTAAGTCGGCGACCGCTTTATGGCAAGAAGGAAGGAAGGAGCGGGCCGGTGAGGTGCAGTGCGGTTGGCCACACTCTCATAACGTGAACGGTAAACTTCATCACTACTAAAACACTGTACTCTTCCTCTCCGTTGTCCCCATTACCCACCGGTCCCATTACGTATCCCAAGGTCATAAGAACACGCCTAAGGTGATGACGTTTAAGAGACCGTAAGAAAAACAGGTGATTGGCAACGCGCGTCGTACAGCTGAGCAGGAGATGACGTCATGACTTACTCAACCTGCCGGCGGCGTGATTCAACGATGACGTCACGGGACAGGAGTAGGGGGAAAGAGATGTAGGAGTCGTGGGTGTCGGAGGCCGTGGGCGTGGGTGTGGGCGTGTCGTAGGCCGTACATCGGGGAGCAACTCGTGTCTTGCCTGATTTGGTGCGGCGCCGCCTGTTTGGGTGTCGTTCAGCAGTGGAGATATATGAGTGTGTGTGTGTGTGTGTGTGTGTGTGTGTGTGTGTGTGTAGAGCTTATGAACGTATAACCTGACATACAAATTTGAGAACAATTAAGCATGGCAGGTCATTAATCTTCTACACAAACACCAAGCCTCTCTCTAATCTTAAGAGGTTCACTAATATTTACATCAAGGTTAAGTTTGGTTCACAGTTCCAAATTCATCTCCCAATAAATAATAATAATAACAATAATGACAAACACTATTCTTACAAGTCGTCAAAATTCTGAGCTTATAAAACTGTCAGGAGTACAGTGCTTGTTAGTGTCAGCCTCCATAGTCAGCTTTCAGTCAGCCTCCTCAGTCAGCTACCTATAGATAGCACCGTCAAAGGTTCTCGTATCAACACACACTGAGGTGACGTTCTTGAGCTCTCTAGACCTTCCTGGAGAGAAAACTACGGTATATACGTCACAGATGACTCATCCTTCTACACGCGCACACACACACACACACACACACACACACACATTGGCCGAGCCATACACACACATACACACAATACAATACACACACACACACGACACCTTTGTAACCTGTCATACCTGTACCATAAACTGGATATTCACACCTGTGTTAAAACACACACACACAATAATATTCACACACACATGGCCTGTCCATTTAAAGAGAGAAGTGAAGATAATAAGACTCAGACATACATAAGAAAACAAAGAAATGTGATAAGTAGAGTAAAAAGGCACAGACAGACGTGTGTGTGTGTGTGTATGTGTGTGTGTGTGTGTGTGTGTGTGTGTGTGTGTGTGTGTGTGTGTGTGTGTGTGTGTGTGTGTGTGTGTGTGTGTGTGTGTGTGTGTGTGTGTGTGTGTGTGTGTGTGTGTGTGTGTGTGTGTGTGTGTGTGTGTGTGTGTGTGTGTGTGTGTGTGTGTGGGCGTGAGTGTGTGGGGGGCAGTTGGTATGTCCTCTCACACAAGGAAAATGTTTACTTGACTAATGCAGGTAGAATTATGTCTATTACTGCGAGGTGGTGGTGATGGTGATGAAGATGGTGATGATGGTGATGATGGTGGTGGTGGTGAAAGAGTTTTAAATGATGGGATGGTGGTGGTGAAAGAGGTGTTAATGAGGGAGGTCATGGTTGGTGGAGATGGTGGTATTGGTGAAGGGGATGAAGGAGATGGTGGTGATGGAAATGGAGGAGGTAGAAGGTGGAGTAGGTAGTGGTGGTGAAGGAGATATAGGAGGTAGGAGTTGGTGGAGGTAGTGGTGGTGAAGGAGGTATAGGAGGTAGGAGTTGGTGGAGGTAGTGGTGGTGAAGGAGGCATGGAGGTAGGACACAGACTACACCAGTTTTTGTATGAGTGATGAGCTGGAGGGGAGGAGGAGGAGGAGGAGGAGGAGGAGGAGGAGGAGGAGGAGGATGGAGATAGAAGATAGGGGTTGGGAGGGGAGGAAGGGGGTAGAGGAGGGGGAGGAGGAGGGGAGGGGAGAGCGACTTTTTTTCAAGAAAGACCCAAGACCACCTACTGTTGTCGGGTGCTGTGACTTAAGGACCAGTGTTTCCTATTAAGGCATTAAAGAAGACGGAATAAATTACCCAGAATAAACACCCAATAGACAGAATAAACCAACAAAGGAAATTAAGTAGATAATATTGAAGAAAGGTAGATAAACTGATATACATTTTAATTACCAAGCATAAAACTGTACACAGGTGATTATATCCACAGGTAAACACACTAGCCATCATCTCAGTTCAAGACCAAGTATATATTGACTGAAATACAAGGAGTGTGTGTGTACATATACTACTATACTCTATACACAAATTGATATCTAGTTAAAACATCCTTTCTCGTTTGGGCCTTAGTCTTAGAGGGATTTAAGGAGTGAAAATAAAAATTGCAAGGAAGGTGAATTATGTGGTCGAGAAACAAGTAACACGAGAAGTTTGTTATTATAGAGGCGGTGGGCTGTAGTGTTGGTTCCTCTGACCTGAAATTCCGGCAGAACAGGCAGGGGCACCCACCTAGCCTGTCTCCTTCCCCTCCTCCTCATTCTTCTTCCTCTACCCGACCTTGTCCCTCCTCCACACTCCTTAAACTAACACCTTAGCCTTACACACCCTGCTCCTCTCTCTCTCTCTCTCTCTCTCCATAATCCCTGCCCCTTCCCAGTTCCACTAGCACCCCTCATCTCCTTCCCTCCACTACTAGAACCCCTCCATACCTTCCCTCCATCACCACCCTTTCTCTCCTTCCCTCCACTAGCACCCCTCCCCTTTCCTACAGACGTCCTGGCATTAATTACTTCAACCTTTCCACATTACGAGGACGAGGGAGAGAGACAGCGGGTCACAGAAGGGCAGAAACAGAGGAAAGGCTGATGCCAGACGGGCCCCAAGTCCTAATGGGCCCCAGAGCTAATGAAGATCTACGGTAGTTCTTATGGGGCCCGATATAGTACCCTTCCTCCCTCCCTGCCTCCCTCCTCACCTGTACAGCCCTCCCCCTCCCTGGTCTTGTATACAGTAGCCAGCGTGAGAGAGGCGACCTTCCCGGCATGGCTGACATTAGTGGTGAGGGCTAGCTGACGCTCTCATCACCTAACAGTTCTCGGAAGTTCCTGAGTATAGGTCAACCGGTGCTTCCCTCCTCCTCCTCCTCCTGCTGGTGGCGCTGATGGTGGTGGTGGTGGTGGTGGTGATGATGATAGTGATGGTGGTGATAGTGGTGGTGTTATTCCTCCTCTTCTCCCTCTTCTTCCTCCCTCTTACACCTCCTCCTCCTCCGCCTCCTCCTTGTCTTCGAGTCTCATGTCAACAAGAGATTATTAAGAATAATTCCCCCAAGAGAGAGAGAGAGAGAGATTGTGAAGAGGAAACAGGCAGACAGACAGACAGACACAGACAGACAGACAGACAGACAGACAGACAGTGATAAAGGTGTGCGGGTTACGTCTGTTTTGTCTGTTAAAAGTTACATTGTGCAGGTTTTTGTGAGTTTTAACGAGTGAGACTTGCTTTTAAGTTTCTTCTATATATGGTAGTGTGAAAGTGAGAGAGAGAGAGAGAGAGAGAGAGAGAGAGAGAGAGAGAGAGAGAGAGAGAGAGAGAGAGAGAGAGAGAGAGAGAGAGAGAGAGAGAGAGAGAGAGAGAAAGAGAGAGAGAAGGAGATCGATAGACAAAAACAGACATAGAAAAGACAGATACACACAAACACACAACAGACAGACAGACAGATAGACAGACAGGCAGACAGATAGACAGACAGGCAGACAGAGGTAAAAGAAAGACACGCACAGACAGACGCACACACATTCATGATTTTTATTTCAAACGGGTCATTAAGTCTTGTGTGTCATGTGCGTGCGTGTGTGAGATGTAGTATATTAAAGACACACTGTCATGGCCCACACTGTCATGGCCCACTTCACTGTCATGGCCCGCTTCACTGTCATGGCCCACGCTGTCATGGCCCCACCGTCACGTCCCTCGGTCAGTTTTTCCCCCTCCTGTCTTAAGAAACCATTTCTCAACACCTCGCTCGTCAGAAATACGATAAAGGTGAGAAATATAAGTAAATACTGTACATGTAATAGATATATAAGTAACACGAAATCATAGATGAAAGAATACGTTGAAAATGTATAAACAAACACCCTCCAAAAAACAGATGAGCATCAATTAATCTCACTTATAGAATTTATGTAGTTTATTCCGTCTGTCAAAAGCAGAATTCAACAAGACATATAAATATTAGTTGTTAAATATTTATATCAGGTTTATATTACCAGTAAATCATTTAATTGCAAAGAAATATTTTAGATAATTAGTTTTATCTTTGGGTTTATTTTACAATGTATATAATCCGGTGTCTTTGGGTATTTGAAATCACTGAGTACTTTATATTAGTGGTCAGGCAGCGTAATAATGTATACGAGTTATTTCTTGTTGATGTTTGACAGGTTTTTTAGAGCTAATACAGGTGCGTGGGTGTGTCGACCTTGGCTGAACGAATTTCAAAGATATTTATTTATCCAATGAAATACAACTTATATCTTAAATACATAGAGACAGCTTAAGTTTATAGTATATATATATTATTGTGACATCATTAGGTATTCGTAGCGTGTGTCGTGTACCGTTGATGATGATAGTCTTTACGAAGTACTGGAGAAGGTCAGGACGTCATTTCCCTGCCACCGCTACAGTACTTGAGAGAATGACGCCATCATTACCCCGCCGCTAGTGTTGACCTCATCATCACTACGGCTGACGACACCCACTTCGTCTGGCCTGAGAGGACGCTGACGTGTGAGGAAAGAAGGAGTTGTCACAGCCAGAAATAACAGTGTTGTGTACTACGTGCTGGGCTGGGCTGTGTTGCTGTCTGCGTGCGTGAAAATTCCCCGTGTTTGGAGGCCCGCCCGGTGACGTCATCAAAACATAGCTGGAACGGTATTGTTGCGTAGTGTTGATTATTGCTGGGATTATTCTAGGAGGGATTATTGCCGAATTATTCTCTGGGGGATTATTGTCGGATTATTCTCTGGGGGATAATTATCTAGGTGATCCATCTTTGTCTATCCAATACTCTCAGATTTTGTAACCGGGTCCCAAACTTTTAATTTAGTTTATATTTCTCCGTCTCTACCTTCCCCTGGTCTACTTACCTTCAATTTCGTTTATAAATATTAGAATTATTATTAAGAATGTTGTATATATTTTATAGTTTTTCATAAAATTATCATTGTCATTGTTGGTAACCTCTCAGTGATGTGTTTACTATGTTTACTATGGCTTGATCAATGTAACAATTATCTAAATCAAATTCAAAGAGCGTTGCAACGTAGTTTTAGTTTATTAGATGCTTCGACTAATGCACAAGCTTTGGAATGAAATGCAATCACCAGATGAGTTTCTTGGTGTAGTTAGCCATTGTGTAGGAGACGCTATCGTTTTCTATAGCTTCTGGAGGAGTTGAAGAAAATGAAAATAAAGGATAGACTTTTGTAATGTGGCTTGACCATATATTGTCATAAGATATACTAATCATTTAGGGTTCTCGTATATATAAAGTGACCCTTTATAAGCAATGGTAAACAGTAAGTCTATTCAACCGCGTATAACCCCCCAAAAGGTCTTTGAAAGTTTATTGTAATTGGGGTCATTTTAAGGTGCCATATGTAACCTTAACAAACAGTGCAAGTTTTCTCCTGGTACTACAGTTTCCTCCTGTACTAACACTGGACATTGAAAGATACAATCACAAATAACAATGGGAGAATTAAACAAACTTTCTTTCATTGTCACAGCGTTAAATTATATCGAGTCAAACCACAAAAAAAATATAATACACTTTTTGAGTTGTGGCCTTGTGGGTCGGGCCTCCACCAGTTCGAGTGTTCATATCAAGAGATGTTGATGATCCACTTGTGTTTCATGACCCTGGATAGGAAAGGACAATGACCTCGAGACCTAAGGTGCCCTCAGACACAGGACCTGCCCCTCCCCCGACCCCCGTAAATACACAAAATGAGAATCAATACGTTGGTGCTGGACTGAAGTGGCCTCTCTCCTTCTCCCCCTCCCCCCTCCCCCCTTCCCCCTTCTTCCCTGTTCTTCCTCCTCCTCCCTCTCCCTTATTTTCCTCTTTATCCTTCTTCTCCTCCTACTCTCCTCCCTCCTCTTCCTCACTAGCCACATTAAGTTACTAAATTGGATGTCTGAGCTGATTCGTTACTCAGGGGGTAAGTCATCATACTCAGAGGGTTAAATCATCAATACCCAGAGGGTTAAATTCGCCATACTCAACACATACTAATATATTTAATCAAAGACTGCAATTTTTTTTTTGAATTCTTAATAACTGTTGAATTTATAGACCAATCACAATACGACTTGACATATTAACTAAAATTCTAACACGTCGGAACACAAGTCAGACAGTCTCACTAGTTACAGGTTGTGTTAGATAAGGCGATCGAACACCACAAAGGCTGAAATACTTAAGTTGCAAGAAACATCAATAGATGGATTATGAAGGTATGTGGTGAGTGGTGTACATGGCGGTGGTGGTAATTGGTACATTATCCTCTTTGTGTGTGGTGGGGGTGTGGTGGTGGGGGTGAGGGAGAGGATGGGGAAAAGGGAAGGAGGGTGGGGAAAATGGTGAGGGAGGGAGTGGGAAAGGAGGGAGGGAAGGGAAGAGGGATGGTTGATGGGGGTGGGGGGAAAGGGAAAAAAGCGAGAATGGATAGGTAGGGGAAAATGGGGAATATAGGATAGGTAGGAGGGGGAGGCGAAGGGGAGATAAGATAGAGATGAATAGGGAGGATAGGAAAGGTGGAGGGGGTATAGATTGAGGGGTACAGGATAGATAGATAGAAAGGGATAAGCATGAATAGGAGAGAGAGAGAGAGAGAGAGAGAGAGAGAGAGAGAGAGAGAGAGAGAGAGAGAGGCGTCACCATTTAGAAGCGGAAAGTGAGGAATACCACATTAGTGACTCACCACCACCTACCACCACCTACCACCACCACCTACCACTACACTCGACCGACCTGGTGACAACAAAACCATGAATAAAACATGGGTTCATTATTGCTTTCACTTCTCACTTGAACCTCGAACCTTTAGACAATTGAACTCTTAACTTTAAAAGAATCGCACCTAACGCCCGAGCCAGTTAAAACCCCTATTAAATGCTTCACAATATTCGAGACAGTTTCGTTTCGTGATTCAGTTAAAGTCATTAAATGCTTCACAGTATTTGAGGCGGCTCTTAACATTTTCCACAGACTCTATTAATTTGAGATAATTAGGATCATTAGAAGTAAATGACATCGTTGGATAATGGTTGAATTAGCGGAGTAATTAATTAGCTCAAGGTTATAATCATGTATTGAAGACCATGTGTATATAATTAATTAGTTGACAATTAGTTTTTGTGTGTCTATGAGTCAATAGTAACTATGTTTGTTTACAACGTATTAAAATTCCTGGAATAACCCTAATTGAACCTCACAATAATAGCCAGACTTCAAATGCTCTAGCTAAGCAATCCAAAGCGGTGCCACATCTTACAAAACACACGAGACACTGTACCAGATGTAAATGTAAGCGACTGTACATATCTCAAGAATCAATGCCTTATATATGACCTCTTTGTTACTGATTACCCTCGTGTATATATCAACAATACATCCAGGTCTTTGCTTGTATAGTCAGCCACGTCTCTTAAACATCTCATAATGCCATAAAGAGCTTATCGAGTTTATGAGTGGGATTCCTTTTATGGATGGGGGTGAGGGGTGACCTCACTAGGGTGGGTGGGTGGTGGGTAGGTGGGTGGTGGGTGGGGGAGGTGATGTCAACATGGATCTGGAGTATTTGGGACGTTGTTTAAGTGTTTGGTGGGTGGTGGTCGGTAGGTGGGTGGTGGTCGGGAGGTGGGTGGTGGTAGGTGGTGAGAGATATTGTAAATATATTGAGTCAAGTGTCGTAAAAATGTGGAGAAAGTAGTAGGTGGGGAGGGTTGGGGGTGAGAGGAGGAGGGATGGGGGTGTGAGGGGTGGGGTAGGAAGGTTGGGGGGGGATGTATTTCAGTCGTAAAAGTAAAGGGTAGAAGATTGGTCGTATTTGGTTGATGGGAGGTTTGAGAAGGTGGGTGGTGGGATGGGGGTAATGGGAGGGGTGTAATGGGTGAGGGATGGGAGATAATAATGGGAGAAATGGATAGAAGGGAGGGATAAGTAGTAGTTAATGAGGGTGATGGGTGATGATGTGACGGGTAATGGAGGAGGAGAAGTAAACATTCGGTATGGTAAAGGAGGAAGAAGAAGGAGTAGGGGAAGGAGGAGGATGGGGAGGGAAATAGGGGGAAGGGGAGGAGGAAGAGGAATCATAGGAGAAGAGAAGGAGAAAAGGGAACAAGAATAGGAGGAAGAGAGAGAGAAAGATGAGAAGGAGGAGAGAGAGAAAGATGAGGAGGAGAGAGTGAGGAGTAAGTAGTAGGAGTAGCAGTTGAAGGAGGAGCTTAGAAATCAGCAAGCACTGGAGAAGGGGAGGGGGGGGGAGAGCTTATTGACCTTTGACCTAAACTCCTGCACGTGAAGGACAGCAAAGGGCATGATGACGGTGGTGCCGGCAGGAGACATCATCAGCTGACCACCAAAACACCCTTCAGTGACCTTGACCTAACCTAACCTAACCCCAAAACTGAATTATATCTGACCTGACTTTCCTTGTAATTTTTTTCTTTACGTTTCAATGATATTAGTCTATTATTGTTTACAGTATATTGATGTATTTATGCTGATATACATACATACATTAATGTTTATATACACATACATATATAAATACATACATGCATATACACACACGAGCGTTTATACAATGAGATGGAGTTGTCTGTATTTTGTTGACGATGGGAACTTTTCTAACCATGAACACTAACTAGGGAACTTTTCTAACCATGAACATTAACTAGGGAACTTTTCTAACCATGAACACTAACTAGGGAACTTTTCTAACCATGAACACTAACTAGGGAACTTTTCTAACCATGAACACTAACTAGGGAACTTTTCTAACCATGAACACTAACTAGGGAACTTTTACACCCATACAAAGTTCTATAATCTGTAGCTACTATGGCCTCAACTTTCCCCTATACCCTCAATAGTCAAAGAATTTCCTCCTAAGTCTCCTTATTTCTCTGTTCCTTTCCGGTCTCTCACACATGGGTATTGATCTCCAGGGGCAGATGTCTCCTATCTTTACCACCACAAGTAGACTCCATGACATTTGAACAAGGTCTATCGATAAGTTGGTTTGCTTCCCTCCCGCAGAGAATTTTTGGCATGGCGTCTTGGAGATTCTTCAGGTGATAAGGTTTCTAACTCTTATTTATTTTTTCGTGGTCAAAGATATTCATATTGGTTTCCTGGATATTTTTTTATTTTTTTTTATTTTATTGTATTTAAACCATACGATAATGTTCCGCAATGTTCCGTAGGGTTTATTTTATATTATTTTACTCCACGAAAGTAAACACACAACATTACAAGTAACATTTTTGCATTAGATTCCCTTGCAAATATCATACAAGCGAAAATAATGGTGTTCCGTTGCATTCCACACATGGATGAACGAGTGCTTGTGTGCGAAAGGTTCCGAGTACGTGGCGGCCGACAGCGGTGTTGGGAACAGTTCGTGGAAAAGTCGATATTCATCACTAAATCATAAAGCCAAGTTAGACGTGTGTGTGTGTGTGCTTGTGTTGGTGTGACTCTCAGCTGCTGTAGTTATGCTTGTGATTATCCCCATTAGTTTAATTACAAGAGGGAATTTAATCCTTAATATAGAAGCTCATTTGGTAAGAATTTATGATACTATAAGGAACTGGATCTGTCTTGTATAAATGTTTGGGTGAGAACAAGTGAGTAGCGGAGAATTCGATCCTTATTGTTTACGTCGGTTATAGATGAAGTAATATATAAGAAATTTGATCCATCTCGTATGAACGTTAGAGAAAGAATAAGATTATGTTAGGTTAGATTATGTTAGGTTAGATTAGGTTAGATTAGGTTAGACTAGATTAGGTTAAATTTGGAGTAAAAATTCCTTTCAACCAGTATTTCACCAGGTCAATAAACCAAGTGTACCATATAACCTTGTACCATCATACACCTTATACCCAGCAAGCAGGAGGTGGGTCATCCATTAATTAAGTTCTGGAAAGGTAAAGGTCATTACTCACCTGCAGCAAGCAATCAATATTATACACCTGGTCCCTACTCTAGCCTACCTGGTGTGTGATGCTTAGTGTTTGAACCTTTAAAACTGAGGGGTGTTTTAAGCTTAGGGTGTTTAGGTGTAGATATTTTAAGTTTAGGGTGTTTTAGTTGAGGGTATTTTAAGATGGGATTGTTTCAGTCACGAATATTTTAAGCTTAGGGTGTTTCAACTGTGTATATTGTAAACTTAGGTTGCTCTAGTCACGGATATTCTCAGCTTAGAATATTTGAACCGCGGATATTCCCTAGATATATTTAGCTCAAGATTGACTTCCTTTCTGACACAAACTTCGACTTTGACATTGGAATCGACTTATAAAATAACGCGTGTCTGTATTTTTCTGGGTAAATAAACTTGTTTCATTATCACTAGCACGCAAATGACACTGCCACCTCCTCCTCCACTCAGATTGTGACGCTCAACTGGCTGCTGGGCCTTGAAGTGCTCCTCAAGATGGCTGACTTAGTATGTAGAGGTATGTGGAAAGATGAACATTGTTGGTATAGATATAATATAATGAAAGTGGTATGTAAGAATGTAGATAAGAGACATAACATAGGGGAGAGAGAGAGAGAGAGAGAGATCAACAATTTTCTGTAGAATTTATACGTAAAACATAACCTACAAATATTAAAAAAATATATAGTACACCCTGCTATGACGTATGGCAGGGTGTAATTAGTGTTATTTATTATTATTATTACTACACTCAGGGAAATAGGGTCAAATTATGCTTCATTAAGTCTTGACCTCATAACACCCGTGTGTGTGTGTGTGTGTGTGTGTGTGTGCTGAGAGAAACATACTCACTCCTTTGATTACGTCTAATATGACGGGTATTGAGCCACCCGACGCAGATGTGGTTACTATCACAGGACGAAGCGACGTTCACCAGGTGTGTGTATATGGGCGTTCACTGCTGTACGACCTGAATTAACCAGACGTTCACCAGGAATGAACGTGTTATCTGCCCCCCTCTCACGTTCACACCTAACGTCTCTCACACATACAGAAAATTAAGCTGTAGGAAGGCGTCACGGGTTCTCTTATCGTAGCTCATAATAAATCAAGGTAGTGTAATAATGGTTAGGTGAGGCTGGTTTACTGTGTGTGTGTGTGTGTGTGTGTGTGTGTGTGTGTGTGTGTGTGTGTGTGTCGTCAGTAGTCGTCAGCAGTACAGTACACAGACACAGCAGGCCGGGCGTCAGTCAGTCGGTGTGGGTTTCCCCGTGTGTGTGTGTGTGTGCGTCTGGTCCTGTCATTGATTAAGTATAGCAACAACCCTCCTGACTCCCTAGTACTCTCTCCTAGTACTCCCCTCCCTAGTACTCCTTCTCCCACCCTCCTAGTACTCCTCCCAGTACTCCTTCCCTACCCTCTCCTAGTACTCCTCCTAGTACTCCTTCCCCACCCCTCCCCATCTGGTTCTCCGCCTTGTTTCTTCTCCCCAACACCCTACCTCTCCTCCACACTCTTCCTTCTCCTCCCACACACCCCACCGTCTCCTCCCCACACCCCCACCGTCTCCTCCCCACACCGACTTCCTCTACCTGTCTTACCTGGGGAAAATAGATCCATTGATTTATTTTGGTATTTATGTTACAGAGAATCGCTTTATAATAGTATTTTTACCTTTTTATATATGTTAGTATTGGTTTCTTCAGATGATAAAACTCTCTATATATAGGATAGTAGCGGTGGCTCAGTGGTAAGGAGGACTTGTCTCTGATTTTAGCGACACGTGGTTTGATTTCGAGTGATGGTGTGTGTGTGTGTGTGTGTGTGTGTGTGTGTGTGTGTGTGTGTGTGTGTGTGTGTGTGTGTGTGTGTGTGTGTGTGTGTGTGTGTGTCCATTTCAAGTCATCATCTAATCATTTCCACAACACTGATCAACGTCAATACCTCCGGCGCCGTCCACCTGTTAGGAAGGCTGTCATTGTCCGTCTGTTCGTCTGACCTCCTCTGCATGTACTGGAGGGGGGGTATGAGGTTTGCCGGGGTGCATACTATCTGCACGACTGTTGCATGTTAGCAGAGTGGGAGGGAGGAGAGGAGGATAGGGATGGAGTGGGGTGTGGCGTCTGGTTGCCGGGTCTGTGTTAGTCGTCGGTGTTTCTTGGTAACTTGTCGCTGTATTTGCAACCCAACCTAACCTGTTCTACCCATCTTTGTCCTGAATGCTCCTTCCCATCTCTACCTTAACCACCCTACCCATCCCTTGCCCCCCTACCTGCCCACACCTTTGCCCCCTACCTGCCCACACCTTGCAGACTATAACCTAATTGCCCAGGTCAGCCAGCCAGCGAAGTCCTGTCTCAACTGTGTTCTTGACCTCATTTAGTGGTTACCTTGAGCCATGTTGCCGCCCCTTACCTGTTCCTCATGTCAGGTGTGTGTGTGTGTGTGTGGCTATATACAACCACACCTGCCAGCCTCACCATGATCTAGGCCACACCTGTTGTTCTCTATATAAGGTAGATTTGCACTTCACTTTCCCCGCCTCTTTCACTATATATTACACCTGAACACCTGGTATGATATATCACCTGCTTATATCACCAACACCTGCTCTGATATATGTCTCTCTCTATATATATCATTAACACCTGCTGAGGTTTTATAGACATAGGAACCAACTTTCCTTAAATGCACAGTAAATGCACTGAGAGAGAGAGAGAGAGAGAGAGAGAGAGAGAGAGAGAGAGACATCACTCAGGTGTTAAGCATATCAGGGTAATGAACACATAAATCTCTACTCTGTTATCAAATGCTCCCCTGACACACACACACACACACACACACACACACACACACACACCTATTTATTCTCACACCAGAGATTCAAAGTTATCTATCTATCTATCTATCTATCTATCTATCTATCTATCTATCTATCTATCTATCTATCTATCTTCTCTGTCTGTCTACCCTTCCTTCCTCCCTTAGAAGCTATTAGCGAGTAGCGGGGCCCACACAAGGTTCGTGGCTGAGGTGGGACAGTCAGTCTCCTCAGTCAGTCACTCCAGGCCCTCTGAGATCGATCTGGCTTTCGTGTCAGGCTATAATCGACGTCATCCCTCCTATCCGGCTCGGCTGGTCTGGCTCCGTCACACTCCAACTGGCCCCCCACCCCCCACTCCCTCTCCTCTCACGTCACGGGTCTCCTGTAGATTAGACACCCTAGATTGTTTCACCTGATGATTAAACAACCTAAGCTAACCTAATCTAACCTAACTTAACCACAGGACAAAGGTGAACGATAATTACCTGGATTAATTAACTATGACCAGGTGAGGTGTAAATTACAACACTTTAATTGATGATCTAATTTTAACACACACACACACACACACACACACACACACACACACACACACACACACACACACACCAAGCAGCCAAAACACCTGTAATGTTATATACTGTACTGGAAACTGTATTTAGGACTATCCTTTACTAGCCCAAGGTCGACCAATCAGCTTGTAACGACCCATCGACCTTCCCTGATGTCGAAGTAGGTCGTATACTCGTATATTATTAAATGACAGTCGTGAGTAGTACGTGTCACGGTGTACTAGTGTTAGGTTTGGTTAGGTTAGGTTAGCTTGTGGTTTGTAAAGTCTACGGGAGGAAGTTGTCTTTTTTTATCAAGATTTACCACAACAATAACAAACTCTATGGATTGAGAACGCCAGATAGTAGTCCTCAGTCTTAGTATCCTCCTCTTTCTCTCATCCCCTCTTTCTCTCACCTTCTCTTTCTCCCTCCTCTTTCTCTTACCTCTCACCTCCTCTTTCTCCTCCCTCCCCACCTCCTCACCCGTCCTACCTCCATTTCTCCACCCTCCCAACACCTCTTCCATCCACCTCTCACCTCCTTCCCCATCTCCTCCCCTCCCCCCTCCAGCATTCATGGGGAGGAGATCCTGTCCTCGAGGGGATCATGGGGAGCTTCCAGGTCAAAGGTCAGGCAGTGGTAGGTGTAATGAGGTCAGACGTGGGAGACATGTGATTGGTGGGTCACGACTATGCTTATGAGGGGTCGAGCCTCCGATGGTTGTGCGGCAGATGGTGTGGTAGGTAAGGTTAGGTAAGGTTAGGTAAGGTTATGTTAGGTAAGGTTATGTTAGATTTGGTTGGGGTAGGTTAGGTTAGGTTAGGGACTTGTGTGGGCCCTGAGAAGGAAGAGGTCACAGGGAGAATAATTTTTAGGGTTGTGGGCGTTTTTCAGGTCAGGTTAAATGGCCAATTGTGAACCCAGTGGTCACAGGTCACGCGAAGGGGCATTAACCTAGCCTGTCTCTCCTCCTGATCGCTGGCCGTAATCACAGCGTACCAGGGATTGTTGTCACGGAGGAATCTGTGGAGTTCTCACGGTATAGTTTTAGGTCCTCACGAAGACATCACGGACGTCAGAAACTCATTACGGACGCTAGAAAATCATTACGGACACCACGAACACATCATGATCATCAAAAACACAAAACAAACACTACAACTATAACACAAAGAACCAAACTACACACTACGGACGTCAAAAAAACCCTCATTATCTACCCCACGAACATATCACGGACCACCAGAACACACACACATCACGGACGCCCCAAACCCACCTAACACATCCCTGAGCTACAAACTCGAGGGATCAGTTTATTTGTTTACATATACAGTACAAGTATAGGACCAAGGAAGGAACACCACGCTGTAATGTGAGTGTACGTGTCCCTACTGCGTGCGTGTGTGTGCCTCCTTCTGCGTGCGCTATACTGTGTGTGTGTGTGTGTGTGTGTCCCTACTGCATGCCTCTGAGCCTTTACGACAGACGGTAAACAGATTGTGCCAGTGAGAACCAAGGTAATGTAGGTTAAGTCTGGTGATATTAGTGGTAGCATTTAATAATTCTTGTATACCGGCAATACAATAGAGAGAGAGAGGGCGTGGTTAAGTGAAGGAGGTAACTAGGGTGAATATTACTTATCAGGAAGGGAGGGAGGATGGAGAGGGTAGGGCAAAGATTCAGATTTAGATTTGGAGGGTAGTTTGGCACTCTCATCCAGGCAGAAGGTTAAGGCCGGAGTATGAGTTCATACTTGTTTATGACTTATTGAAGGTCAGGTTCTGCGTAAAAGTGAGAGAATGATGAGTGTGTGGGGCAAACAAAAGGAGGAAAGGGAGGGAGGTCATCATGGTAATTAATGATGGGTTATGGGGAGGAGGGTATAGTGGGCCCTTGTCTCTCTCACCACACACACACACACACACACACACACACACACATACACACACACACCATTGTCTTCTTTACGGGGGCGTCATCGCCCGTCATCACGCTCAGGAATGTTGGCGTGTCCAGCTACTGCCCAGGATCATTACCATCCCCCTTCCTTCCTTACTCCCTCCCTTTCTCCTCCCACTTTTCTCTCCCCCTTTCTCCCATCTCGGGTCAGTACAGGTCAAAGTGGTGTCGTAAGTAGAGTGACACTTGAGAGGGACTTGATATGTGGGTGTGGGTGGGTGGGAGGAGGGTGTGGTGATGGGCGTGGGTGGTGGGTGTGGGTGGTGGGGGGTGGTGGTGATAGGGTGTGGATGGGGTAGTGGCGTGTCAGTGGGGGTATGGGTAGAGTAGGTAGGTAAATAGGTAAACAGGGTGCCGGAGGAGGAGAGGGGGGTGGAGTGCAAAAGAGGCACAGGTCAGGGTCAGTGCCAGTACTCCGCCCCTTCCTTCCTCCCCTCCTCCCCCTCCCTCTTTTCCCCCCCTCCTCTACCTTCCTCCCCCCCTCCCCTCACCTTCCTCCCTCTCACCTTCCCTCCCTCTCACCTTCCTCCCCTCACCTTCCTCCTTCCTTCCTCCCTTCTTCTCCCTTCCCTCCCCCTCCCTTCCTTCACCTTCCCCCCTCACCTTCCTCCTCTCACCTTCCTCCTCTCACCTTCCCTCCCTCACCTTCCTCCTCACTTCCTCTCCCCCACCTTTTCACCTTCCTCCCCTCCTCCTCCTCCTTCCCTCCTCACCTTCTCCTTCCTCCCTCACCTTCCTCCCCTCTCCCTTCCCTCCCTCTCACCTTCCCTCCCTCTCACCTTCCTCCCCCTCACCTTCCCTCCCCTCACCTTCCCTCCCTCTCTTCCCTCCCTCATCTCCTCTTCCTCTCACTCTCCATGTATGTATGTATATATGTATGTATGTATGTATGTGTCTGTCTGATGTGTCTGTGTGTGGTGGTGTTGTGTATTGATTGGTGGTGCGGTGGTGGTGGTGGTGTTGTGATGGTGGTGGTGGTGGTGTTGTGATGGTGGTGATGGAGGTGGTGGTGTTGGTGGATGGTGCGGTGTTGGTGGTGGTGGTGGTGGTGGTGGTGGGTGGTGGTGGTGGTGGTGGTGGTGTGGTGGTTGGTGTTGGTGGTGGTTGCCCTCCTTCGTCACTTACAGAGCAGGTAAATGACCCACCTCCTCCTAGGTAAACTCGAGCTAATTTGAGGACGATAACCAGAGGAGACAATGACAATGACGACGATGACGATGATGATGAAGTGGACAATGTAGTAATTTAGTTAATGACTATGTGTGATGACATGTACAGTACGTGATGTGTTGCGGGTGTTGTTGTGACGTGGGGGGCAGGTGTTGTTTATATCTATGTCTTAAGTGATAATTAATGTTGTTTGACTTAGAACTTCTTGTTTACAGAAATAGTCAGAATTTATTGATTTTATTGTTTTGTGATATATTTGTGTGGTGGTGATAGTGGTGTGTGGTAGGCTGGTAGTGGCGTGGTGGTGTGTGGTAGGCTGGTAGTGGTGTGTGGTGGTGTGTGGTAGGCTGGTAGTGGTGTGGTGGTGTGTGGTAGGCTGGTAGTGGTGTGGTGGTGTGTGTGTGTAGGCTGGTAGTGGTGGTGAGGTTGCGTCAAGGTAGTGGTTATAGGGAGGTGGTGGGAGTATCTATGGTGGTGGGGATACAGGTAGTAGTGGTGGTGGTGGTGGTGGTGGTGGTGGTGGTTCACTGGCTTTCCTCCTCCACACTGCCTACCTCTCTCTACCGCTGTGAGGAGACGAGGGTAAGGAGACGGGGGGTGAGAGACGAGGGGTGAGGAGGCGAGGGGTGAGGAGACGAGGGGTGGGGAGGTAGTAGCTAAGTAAGACAAGGTTGGGGAGTTAGGACTAGATAGGTGGGGCTAGGGAGGCAGGGTTGGGGAGAGGCAGGGTTGGGGAGAGGCAGGGTTGGGGAGGTAGGGTTGGGGAGAGGCAGGGTTGGGGAGAGGCAGTGTTGGGGAGAATAATTACAAACATCATCTTTTACGTAAATTAAAGAGACCGAAAAATAATTAATTTGAAAAATATTTAACGATTTTAACGAGACAATGTTTATATACCTGGCAATGTTTATATACCTGTATTTCCCAGGTGTATGTTAATTATTTCGTATTGCTGTTAATAGAGTTTGAAATAATTGTATTGTTTATGTCGTGGACTGAACACATGTCACCATCCAGACATGACTATCGAATCCTTCACCTCATTCTCCTCACATACCCGAGTAATGAGGTAGAAATGAGGACGATTTGAACCCCTTCACTACAGGGGCAAGTGTTTTATTATTTCATTTAGCAAGACACCTGTTTGTTTAGTGTGTGTGTGTGTGAGTGTGTGTGTGTGTGTGTGTGTGTGTGTGTGTGTGTGTGTGTGTGTGTGTGTGTGGTTTTGTATATATATATGTGTGTATGTGAGGACGTGCAGCTGGCTCACGGGCAAGCATTACACCAAGTTTCTCGGCCCTCCTCAGGTGTGCACTGAAAGGCAGACACATTCTGGGGGCAAGAGGTGGTGACCCAGTTACTGAATGGTTTTGTATTATATTGATGGGGGAGGGGTGAGGGAGCTGTTTTTCCTACTGTCCTGGAATGTCCCTCTCCCTGCCCTCTCCCTCCCACCCGCAAGGAATGGTTAATTGAATGGGCCGCACTCAACTAACCTAACCCAACTCTCTTCTCTCTCTCTCTCCGTGCAGTGCGTCAGGTGAGTCTATTCATTCGTTTACGTGAACCTTACCTGTGTGTCTTTTAGCATTCCCTTTGTAATATTAAGAGGAATTCTGTCGCAACATACACACACACACACACACACACACACACACACACATTCTTGCACTCTCTCTCACTCATATTTTTGTTTTCATCTGTCTCTCTGTTCGTCCTTCCATACCTCCCGTGTCTTCATAATAAACAACACGTCACTCACTCTCTCTCCCTGAAGTGACGTTCATGCCAAAACATTCAACATTTTATAAACGAGGAAGAAAGTCTTGTTGGCGTCCATGGAGTACAAGTTGTATTTCAAAACGTATTTATTCGTCTATCTATCTCTCTGTCTCTCTGTCTCTCTGTCTGTCTCTCTCTTTCTCTGTCTCTACTAGTATAATTCATTGAGGTTAGGTTAGGTGAGCGTTAGGTTGGTTAATCTCCGGGTGAAATAAGCTATTGTGTTTAATCTTTAGGTAATCTCGATATTTTGCTACATTATTTACATATATAATTAACTTGGGGTACAGTTACAGGTAAGAGGTACAGGTACAGGTGTGTGTTGTTATGGCCCGGTACAGTTAGAGGTACAGGTGTGTGTTGTTATAGCTCGGTACAGTTAGAGGTACAGGTAAGAGGTACAGGTGTGTGTTGTTATAGCTCGGTACAGTTAGAGGTACAGGTAAGAGGTACAGGTACAGGTGTGTGTTGTTATAGCTCGGTACAGTTAGAGGTACAGGTAAGAGGTACAGGTACAGGTGTGTGTTGTTATAGCTCGGTACAGTTAGAGGTACAGGTAAGAAGTACAGGTACAGGTGTGTGTTGTTATAGCTCGTGTCATTCTTAAACACTCATCAACATTCCTCTAAGTATCGATTTTGTTCTTTATCCTTCCCTTCACCACCTTCTGCCCCTCTCCTCCCTTCCCTTCCCTTCCCTTCCCTCCCCTTCCCTTCCACGTAGTGCACCCTCTCCCCCCCCTTCTCAATTACAGTACTTGGTTCTTATCTTCATTTTAATTATCCCTTCCTCCTCCTCCTCAAATTACTCTCCTTACTTATTTTCCTCCTTCTCCTCTTCTTTTTCATCCTCCTCTTCCTTCTCCTCAGCTTATTTCTCATCCTCCTCTTTCTCTTCCTCCTGTTTTTTCTTCCTCCTCCTCTTCCTTCTCTCCCTACTTCCTTTCCTCCTCTTCCTCATTCCCCATCCCCCTGTTGCCTTCCTCCTCCTCCTCCTCCTCCTCCTCCTCCTCCTGTTTCTTCTTCCTCCTCCTGTTTCTTCTTCCTTCTCTCCCCTACTTCCCTTTCCTCCTCTTCCTCATCCCCCACCTCCCTTGTCTCCTTCCTCCTCCTCCTCCTCTTCCTGCTCCTCCCTGAAGGTGCTGGGTCAGAATATGCGTTAAATATTTAGCAGGATCTAGCCTTTCGATTAGTCTCCCTAGTGCTGATTATAAAGGGGTATATTGGGCAAGTACCTCACCCACCATACTTCCTCACCCCTCATTCCACCTCTCCGCCTCTCCTCCCCTCCTCACCCCCACTCCTCACCCCTCTTACCCCCACTCACCCCTCCTCACCCCTCATTCTCCCATCACCCCTCCTCACCTCCTCACCCTACACCTCCTCCCTTTCTTTCTTTCCACCACACCCACCTCTCACTTTCCACCACACTCACTCACCCCTCACCCACCCCTCTCCCCCTCACCCCCCCCTCCTCACCCCTCATTCACCCCTCCTCCCTGCTGCCCCTCCCCCTCTCCACACCCCTCCACTCACCCCCCTCCCTCACCCTCATTTCCCCCTCATTCCCCTCTCACTCACTCCTCACTCACCCCTCACTCACCCCCACTCACTCACCCATCATTCACCTCTCACTCACCGGATTGACTCGTGTGTGTGTGTGTGTGTGTTGACGTCCCCAGATACTGAACGCTGTAACTGTTCTTAATAAAGCCTTAGTGAAGATTACGCCAGGCTTCATCTTTCCTTCTCCTGTTACTGCTAAGGTTAGGTTAGGTTAGGTTAGATTAGGTTACGGTAGGTTATGTTAGGTTAACGTTAGGTTAAGTTAGCGTTAAGGTGATTTATCTTGAGGTGAAATAAGGTGGGGGTTAATCTTCAGGTGATCCGCTGAGGTAAAAAGAGCTGTAGTTTGTGAGGTTGTCGTGACAAGGTGAGGTGTAAGTCTTGGCTTATGACGACACCCACACCTGGGTATGAGTCCCCCCCTGCCTCCCCCACGTCCTCTTAAGGTACTGTTAGGTGTTTCAGGTGTTTCAAAGATGTTTTAAGGTGTTCCAAGGTGTTTTAAGTTGCTCCTTGGTGTTCTTATGTGTTCCAAGGTAATCCAAGGTGTTTCAATGTGTTCTCATGTGTTTTAAGTTGTTCTCAGGTGTTTATAGAGTGTTCCAAGGTGTTCTCATGTCCTCCCAGATGTTCATGTCTGGCACCATAGTCACCCTCCTCCCCCCACCCTCCGTCTGGCCTCACCCGTCTGCACGCACAACACTGGACTCACCTGTTTCTTGTGAGTCTCCTCGTGGGCTGTGAGGAAGGGGGGGAGGTGAGGGGAGGGGAGGAGGAGGAGGACGAAGGGAGGAGTGGGGGAAAATGAGGGGAGAAAGGGAGGAAGAGGGGAGGGATGGGAGGGGGAGGAGGAGGGAGGTGAGGGAAGTGTGGAGTGGGAGGAGGGAAGCAAGAGGCAGTGGGTAAGGGAAAGAAGAGGAGGGAGATATAGAAGATATATATCAAGAATGGGGAGGTATGGAGGAGGGAAAGAGGGAGGGAAATTATGGAGGGATAATGGGAGGGAGGGAGGGTATGGAGGGAAGAAGGGAGGGAGGGAGGGAAGGCGTTATGACTCAGCCTCGTCTTGTGTGTGCGTGTGTGTGTGTGTGTTGGTAAATAATCACACAGCTTTACAATGTCTGGCGTGATTTACATAGTCTAGTGTGGTCGTAACGGGGACCTCTGACTTGCATAAACACTAAACATAAAGCTTCTATTTATTATTATTCTTCTAAGTTATTTTTTGTATTTATTTGGTGTTTATTTGTTTATTATATTATTTAATTCTTAGTTTATTTATTAAATTATTGTTTCTTTAGTTTTTGGATTTTATTTGAGTTCGTTTCCCGTCAATTCAGGATTATTATCAACTATTTCCTTACATCCTCCTCATTTATTCCAGTTTCTCTTAATTTTCTGTCTCATCTATCATCTCCTGTTTCACCTCTTGTCTAATTCCTCCTCGTGGGTGTTGATAAAGGGAGGGGGAGGAGAGCGGGAGGAGAGGGGAACAGGAGGAGAGGGTGCGTGAGGTGTGGAGGGGAACTCGCTTTGTGTTGTCAAGTATCTCTCATGAACTCTTGGTAACAGAGAAGGTGATAACTTGAGCAGGTTCAGGTGGACAGGTGTGTTGTGTGGCCCAGGTTATTAGCTCTAGTTTATGACATAAGCACACGGACGATACCACAGACATGACAAGCTCGTAATGCATGGAGACACGTGTGCATTTTTTAGTCACACTCATGTACGCAAAATATACGCATACACAAATTTACTTACATACATACATACAGGACACCCCCGCTGCCACCATTTTATTACCTGTGTTTATTATGGCGGGTCACAGTGACTATTGATCCGTTAAGTCAACCACTAGCCTTGTCCCTCCTAGGTAGTGACCGACACACACACACACACCAGTCATACACACACACACACCAGTCATACACAGTTAAATATAAGTAATCAGTACAAACAGTAAGTCTAAACTCACCTCCCACCCCCCCAAAAAAAAAATAATAATATTGTTTTACATCAGATAATATTCTTGTTGAGGTAATTAAATAAATGTACTAAGTCTATAAAGTACATTAATTACCATACATGTACTTTAAGTTAGGTGTAGCAGTGTACAGTACACCATATGGAGCCCGCGAGGGTTTATTAGACAATTGTGAGTTATTTAAGATTCTTTGTAAGAGTGAAATTAATGACAAAATGAAATAACTTAATACAACTATCGTGTACAGGACGTGTGTGTTGACCCCAGACCGGGCCCAGAGAGAGAGAGAGCCATCCTTCTCACTGGACCCAATACACACGTACTGTTCAAGAGTAAATGTCAAAACTATACAGGTGGTAACAGACGTGTAAAACTATAGATAACTGTACTGTATATATGAGATTTGTTTGGTTCTTGAATGTGGCCCAGAAGTACAAAAGGTTGGGGACCACTGACCTAATCTGTGTCTTCAATAAATATAAAATTACTCTACGTGGGATAAATTCACAAATACTTACAATACAACGAAGAAACATGAACATCAACATACCAACTACATTATATCACTGTCATGGTTAGGTTAGGTTAGGTTAGGTTAGGTTAGGTTAGGTGAAAGAACTAAGGACTTTTACCCTACTATGGCCTCTGTCGATTCGTGGAAACAAGGATTGATGTATTGGTGTAGAGTGCGTGTAAGTGCGAGCAGGTGCGTGGTTCACATAACACCTGTATAGTACACCTGGGCGACTGATTATGTTAAGGATTTGTATGAGTGGGGGATTTGTTTAAAGTCTCAGGTTGATTAATATCCAAGAGAGGGATTTTAAGATGTGGGGATTTTTCTTTGTGGGAGGATTACTTGATTATATTGCCCACCAAAGCTTTTTTCACCTGATGATTAAATACTCTTGAACTACCTGGCTGGGTTAGGTTAGGTTATATTAGATTAAGTTATATTTGGTTATTTTAAGTTAGGTTTGTTTAGGATAGGTCAACATTAGGAGGGATTAATCTTAAGGTGAAATAAGCTTAGGAGGACGAATATTCAGGGTTTTCTTTTTTGGGGTGAGAGATGTGTCCAGGATCAGCCGCCGTGCTTACCTGTCCCGTGGCGGCTGTTAATGAGACCTTTAGTGTTGTTGTCACATGCATGTGTTGGGACCATCATCAAGAGTAGTGTTTTTATTTATGCCCGCAACACTATGGTAACCTCGGTGTGGCATGGTGGAGTGTAGGCTATATTTACTCACACCATGACAGTTACCATAGTGTTACAATGGTGCCATAAACATTGTTACCTGTACCCCGTCACCATGGCAACTAGTCATGTACTCTGTTAATATTTTTATGCCCACTATGGCACTATGGCAGGTGTCCCCTCTACCAAGCCGCCATAGTGTTACTTTGTGTCTACCAAGCTCCTCCGTGACCCGGCACCCGTGTCTTGTGGGAGGAGCAGTGCAGATGGGCGTGGTCATGTGAGCGGGTATCACCCGTGGGCGTGGTCACGGTGGTCCTGTGGTGCAGTGCTGATGGTGGGCGTGATTTATGCCGTGGGCAGGACCTCTGGTGGGCGTTACTATGCTGTGGGAGGGGCCTTGGGTGGGCGTGACTATTCTTTGGAGGGGAGCTTCGGCTGGGCGTGACTGCTGTGGGAGGGGCCTCGGGTGGGCGTGATTGCTGTGGGCGTGCTGGAGACACACTCGGGGGCTGAAGAAACTACATTACTCAAGAGAGACAAAAAATAATTAATTATAGTCATATCTGCAACTGGTGAGATCAGTGCATGGTAAAAGTGCATTGTTTTGTCCCAGATCAGAGGTGACTGAGGTGCTGTGGAGGCGTGACGTGACTGTGGTAGACAGGTGGGCGGCGAAACACTCAACACCATGACTGCAAGTGTGTGACTCACGGCGTTGCTGTGGCAGGTAAAGCTGGGCAGTGTGCGGCGGTGGGTCGCAGTGGCCGCGTGTTCACGGACGCGGTTATCGCTTGTTACTGACACGTCTTCTCGCCTCCGGTGCCGGGACCCTTTACCTCGTACGTCCGCCACCGCCATCACCCGCTGCCACGCCTCTCATGCAAGTCTTCACACACGTCTAAAGTGACATACAAGACCTCAACTACCTAATATATCTTATCTCTATAACCCTTAAGTGAAGAATTAACCACTGAGAAACCCTAATCACTCATAAGATTGGTAATTTCAGCAGTAAGGTAATAACCAGCGAGTATAACGAAGGAATATATAGATTATAATGAAAAGGTGATGAAAGAAAATGTAAGTTGTCAAGATGGTAGACTTAACTATTCACACACACACACACACACACACACACACACACACACACACACACACACACACTAGTTAAATTGGTGTCATCGATTCACTGTAAATAGCACAACAACCCTTTAAGTACACCTAAAAATACACATATAAACAAACAGGATTTAGCAATAGTTGTAGTAGCAGCAATAGTTGTAGTAGCAGCAATAGTTGTAGTAGCAGCAATAGTTGTAGTAGCAGCAATAGTTGTAGTAGCAGCAATAGTTGTAGTAGCAGCAATAGTTGTAGTAGCAGCAATAGTTGTAGTAGCAGCAATAGTTGTAGTAGCAGCAATAGTTGTAGTAGCAGCAATAGTTGTAGTAGCAGCAATAGTTGTAGTAGCAGCAATAGTTGTAGTAGCAGCAATAGTTGTAGTAGCAATAGTTGTAGTAGCAGCAATAGTTAGTTAGTAGTAGCAGCAATAGTTGTAGTAGCAGCAATAGTTGTAGTAACAGCAATAGTTGTAGTAGCAGCAATAGTTGTAGTAGCAGCAATAGTTGTAGTAGCAGCAATAGTTGTAGTAGCAGCAATAGTTGTAGTAGCAGCAATAGTTGTAATTCTCACATAACTTACAACCAACAACAACAACCATTTATAAGCCAACCAGACATACACTCAGATGATGACTGATACTACCAAGTGTTAGGAGAATTTGGGTCTAATGTTTACACTGATATACATTTTACACGTAATAGAAAGAGTGAAGATTAATGGCACAAGTGTTCTTAGAAGTTGGTTAAGGATCGATAAGTTTATTGAAAGGTAGAAGGTTAATGATTGTGCCCCCCTCCCACCTATACCACCCCTACCAGCTACCCCTTCCATCCCCCACACCTTCTTCCACCTCATTCCCTCCTACCTCCCCACCTCCACACCATCACTCCTCCTTCCTCCTCCCACACCTTTCCCCACAATCTACCCTTTCCCCTCTTTCCCCTTCCCTCTCCACCCCTCCCCTCCTCCCCCTCCCCTCCCCTCCCTCCCCCTCTCCCACCCTCCTCCCCTCCCTCTCCTCCATGCGGCAACAGACCAGTAAACGTGAGGCAAGGCTGTAAGGGCGGTTATGGCCAGACGTAATCCACAGTTTTCACGCAACACCGACCATCACACCTTACAACACAACCCACAACCGTTCCTAATAACGCTCTTGATGACTTGTTACACGTCAGGTTTTGGGGGAGAGAGAGAGAGAGTATGGAATCAATGAGAGACAAAGATGAGTTGTAAATGTGGAACAATTGTGAACATGAGAAACAGTAAGATAGAGAGAGACAGAAATATACTGAGATAGTAAGATAGTATTTTATTATTGTTATTATTATCATTGATCTTGCTACTATTATTATTTTTGTTATTATTGTTATTATTGTTGTTTTCATTATTATTATTATCACAGATGAAAAACCTGTAAGTGAACTATCAAAGGTGATCATGAAGGGAGTACTGCAACACTCATCACTGTCACAGGTAAGCTGACTCACGTAATTACCTAAATCACCTGTATTTTCACGGCTCAGGTGGCGGTAATGACGCTAATCTGTAAAGTGATCTCCCCCCTTATATAGTATGTGTGGTCATCATGTCAGCCATCAATCGTCTGGGCGTCATCAGTCAGTAAGCAACTCGTGTGAACAACATATCACTAATAATGGGTCAGTTTCACGTAATATTCCTCCTTAATAAAACAAATATTTCGTACTCGTCATTGTATTTTATTTACAACAATAATTTAATGTTGTTCTCACGGCGGCCACCAGAGGACCTTAAGTTATGGCAAGATAATACATTAAGTTACATCATGGAGGGCAGGACCGTCCGCCCCACTCTGGGACACTGCCAAGCTGACCTGTCGCAGCTTGGTGGGCGTGTAGAGTGGGCGGTGGCAGTCCTCGGGCTGTTGGGGCTTAGGCGTAGGGGGCAGGTGGCCCGTAGGGGGCTGGTGCGGGGGCGGGGTAGGAGGCCTCCCCCTCGTAGGCGACTTCAGCGACGTAGCCGTTGGTGTGGTCGGCGTTGAAGGTGACGATCTGGGTGCGGCCGTCGGGCAGGAGCACCCTGTAGGAGCCGGAGGTCACGGTGCCGTCGCTGTTCTCGTCGTGGGCGAAGTCGTTGCCGGTGTAGTCGTCTTTGACGGCGTAGGCAAAGTCGTAGGGCATACCTGGCTCCTTGTAGGTATGGGTAGGAGGAGGCCCGTAGGACTGGGGGGTGTCGGGGCGGGGGACGGCGCAGGCCACAGCCACTAGGGCGGCCACCACGAAGACCTGAGCCACAAGAGATGGTTAGTGGTGTGTTATAGTGAGGAGGGTACAGTACAGGTGAGTGGTCTGTACAGGAAGAATAAAGAGCACTGTAGGTGAGATAAAGGAGAGAGGTGCCACCAGGGGGAGACGCTGGGGCCATAACACGAGACACTGAAAACCTTAGCTGTTGTCATCTGGTGAGGCTAACGCATCTTACCTGTGACGAGAGCAGTTATAGTTTACAGTAGATCTTAGTAGGTAGTTAAGATAAAGTTAAGTAGACGTTGTCGCAGAATTAAACCAATAATAAGGTAGAGTTCATAATGTATCTCAGGAGTCGACTTTAGGTCAGATAAAGTGAAAATAAAAGCTCTTGTTTAGTTACTGTTTAAATAGATTGTATGCTGGGGTGTGAGGAAGGACCAAGTGTGTAGTACTCACCTTGGCAGACATCATGTTGCTTGTTGTGTTGCTGACTGAGTTGTGATGCCGGACTGCACCAGGCGCCGCTACTTATACTACCAGCCCACCACCCCCACCCCCTTAGTAACGTCATCAACACCAAACGACAACACCCACCCTCAAATAAACACGAGAGACACACAAACAAGCACTAAATTTAGAAAGTTTGTTAATAAGCGTAAACTAAAAATCTGTTAATTGCTACTGAAGATATTTTTAGTGCTAATTTATTACAGTGAGACCTCTTTTTAACGGACTGTATAGAGATGAAAGTTCGTTATATCGAGGGTCCGTTATATGTGAAAACCTCCAGCTAACGAACTATATAGAGATGATAGTCCGTTATATAGAGGGTCCGCTATATGTGAAAACCTCCATCTAACGAACTATATAGAGATGAAAGTCCGGTATATCGAGGGTTCATTATATGTGAAATTTATCATTTAACGGATCATATGTAGAAAGAAGTCCGTTATATGGAGCTTGATTAGGTTAGGTTAGGTTAGGTTAGGTTAGGTTAGGTTAAATGGAACTTGTTGGAGATTCATAGTTGTTATTATCTTGTTATGGGAGTCTGTCTGTCTGTCTGTCTGTCTATATATCTCTTTGATGACTATCTGTCTTTCTTTCTGGTGTGTGTGTGTGTGTGTGTGTGTGTGTGTGTGTGTGTGTGTGTGTGTGTGTGTGTGTGTGTGTGTGTGTGTGTGTGTGTGTGTGTGTGTGTGTGTGTGTGTGTGTGTGTCTCTGTGTGTGTGTCTGTGTGTGTGTGTCTGTGTGTGTGTGTGTGTGTGTGTGTGTGTGTGTGTGTGTGTGTGTGTGTGTCTGTGTGTGTGTGTGTGTGTGTGTGTGTGTGTGTGTGTGTGTGTGTGTGTGTGTCTGTGTGTGTGTCTGTGTGTGTGTGTGTGTGTGTGTGTGTGTGTGTGTGTGTGTGTGTGTGTGTGTGTGTCTATCTGTGTGAACTAGTTGTCATAACTCATAAAACTCCTACTTATAGTTACTCGTAATAAAACACGTCTTTACAACCACTAACACCACAAATACAACTTTTTCTAATACATTCATTAATATCTAAACTATTTTCTCCCCAATTTAAGAGTAACCAAATCTAGCATTGAGAAACTATAAACAATTAAAGGCGAAAAGCAAAACAAAAAAGCATTGGGTCACTCTGTTCAGGGGCGTGTTTCTCGAAGCGGCCTCAGAGGGTCTTGGTGGGGATGTTGCAGCGACTACTGGCCTAAATCTTTTTCCTTGATAAACAAAACATGGTAACTGAGGAATAAAAACTGGGTAGATCAAGACTATAAAGCTAAAACGAGTCAACCAATTATTATTATTAGAATAACTTTAGTAAATAGGTTATGACTGGATGGTGACACAAAGCGGCCCTGTAGTTTTTTTATTGGGGTAGTTTAATTGAGGTCGTTATATCTTTGTTTTGACCTGTGACCTTGTTTTAGATAGACAGACAGGCCGCACCTCGATTATGCGGTTCAGTTCTGGTGCCCCTATTATAGAATGGATATAAATTCACTAGAGTCGGTGCAGCGAAGAATGACAAAAATGATTCCGGGACTTAGAAACCTTCCATATCAGGATAGGTTAAAGAAACTTAACTTGCATTCCCTAGAAAGACGAAGAGTGCGGGGAGATATGATAGAAGTATTTAAGTGGGTGAAAGGAATCAATAAAGGGGATATAGATAAAGTTCTTATAATATCCGAGCAGGATAGGACTCGGAGCAACGGATTCAAGTTGGATAAGTTTAGGTTTAGGAGGGAGATAGGAAGAAACTGGTTCACAAATAGGGTGGTGGACGAGTGGAACAAGCTTAGCAACTTTGTAGTAAGTGCGGGAACTCTGGAAAGTTTCAAAAGGAAGCTAGATAGATTCATGGATGATAGAGAGTGGGAGTAACTCTCGACAGGAGCTGCCATGCACAGGCCAACCGGCCTATTGCAGACTCCTTATTTTCTTATGTTCTTATGTTCTTATAGATAGATAGATATTTGTACAGTAAAATCACTATACAAGTTCACGTTTTCATTATGTATAGACGGTGCAGGTAAGTCGATGCTAATTAAGATGACCCAAGACAGGTGTTAAGACTTTATTTTAACTTGGTGGTTGTGTGTGTTGAGGTGACGGATCACATGAAGATTAGCCCATCTCTAGCTTATTTCATCACGATGCTAACCTAACCAAACCAAATTTAACCACACTAACCTAACCTAACCCAGTACAGTGTTATATTTTGTTAACGAGGTCTTTTAAGGTAATTTGGGGTCATGTAAATTTATGTAAGGTTAAATAGAGGTATGTTAGGTTAAATGAGGTTATGTAACGTCAGATAAGGTCAGGCTAGGTCAAATAAGGTCAGAAAACGAAAGACACTAAAGGGTTGTCCCATAAAGGTGTGTTTGGCATCATATTAAAGCTCTTGGTGAGGTGATTCATTTTCACTTCATTAACTCGAGTGTTGAGCCTGACCGTGTGGCTACAGAGGTCATGTTGGGTCATAGGTCATTATCTGAAAACAGTGTCAGGGTTGTAGCGTATGTTGTGTAGGTGACCCAGCCTGGTGTACAGAGGTCAAAATGGGTAATAATATAGCACAGGTCATCCATATTTAAGGTAGTTTCTTCCGCTTATCAGTTTTGAAATCATATGACCTTACATGTCTGTAGGTCACAAGGTCGACCCTAGAGCTTCAGTTATAAAGGTGAAAGTCATTTGTCTCGTCAGTAACACCTTCCTATGACCAGACCTTCTGATGTTCATATTTATGACGTCATACCCCCCCCTGTTGTCTCTTGATACACAAACACTGTGAGCTGTTGAGTGGGAAACTTTTTACGTAAGTTACATCAGGTCATCAGCTGTACGGGATGGTTGAGAGGAAGGGTCAGGTGTTTAATTTGACGCTCACCAAGCAGGTGAATATGTGTGTCACTTATGTGGGATGGTCTATATAGGGAGTATTGACTTAGTACCTCCGGGACATACCCAGGTATCTATTTCAATCAGTAAAATTCTTATATATTTATCGTAAATGTCTTTATTTACAGGGATAATTTACAACCACTGTAAGTCTTTGTGGCGGCCGCCAGAAGACCTTAAGTTATGGCAAGATAATACATTAAGTTACATCATGGAGGGCAGGACCGTCCGCCCCACTCTGGGACACTGCCAAGCTGACCTGTCGCAGCTTGGTGGGCGTGTAGAGTGGGCGGTGGCAGTCCTCGGGCTGTTGGGGCTTAGGCGTAGGGGGCGGGTGGCCCGTAGGGGGCTGGTGCGGGGGCGGGATAGGAGGCCTCTCCCTCGTAGGCGACTTCAGCGACGTAGCCGTTGGTGTGGTCGGCGTTGAAGGTGACGATCTGGGTGCGGCCGTCGGGCAGGAGCACCCTGTAGGAGCCGGAGGTCACGGTGCCGTCGCTGTTCTCGTCGTGGGCGAAGTCGTTGCCGGTGTAGTCGTCCTTGACGGCGTAGGCAAAGTCGTAGGGCATACCTGGCTCCTTGTAGGTATGGGTAGGAGGAGGCCCGTAGGACTGGGGGGTGTCGGGGCGGGGGGCGGCGCAGGCCACAGCCACTAGGGCGGCCACCACGAAGACCTGAACCACAAGAGATGGTTAGTGGTGTGTTATAGTGAGGGGGTGTACATAATGGTGTACACAAGGGGCTAAGTTTAGATGATGACACAAGTTAGTTCTTAATACCAGTAACTTCCAAGAGCAGTATAGTGTGAGATGAAGACAAGAGCAGTATAGTGTGAGGTGAAGACAAGAGCAGTATAGTGTGAGGTGACGACAAGAGCAGTATAGTGTGAGGTGAAGACAAGAGCAGTATAGTGTGAGGTGAAGACAAGAGCAGTATAGTGTGAGGTGAAGACAAGAACTGTATAGTGTGAGGTGAAGACAAGAGCAGTATAAGACAAGAGCAGTATAGTGTGAGGTGAAGACAAGAGCAGTATAGTGTGAGGTGAAGACAAGAGCAGTATAGTGTGAGGTGAAGACAAGAGCAGTATAGTGTGAGGTGAAGACAAGAGCAGTATAGTGTGAGGTGAAGACAAGAGCAGCATAGTGTGAGGTGAAGACAAGAGCAGTATAGTGTGAGGTGAAGACAAGAACTGTATAGTGTGAGGTGAAGACAAGAGCAGTATAGTGTGAGGTGAAGACAAGAACTGTATAGTGTGAGATGAAGACAAGAGCAGTATAGTTTATGGTGAGGACAAGAGCAGTATAGTGTGAGGTGGACAAGGGTGCAGCAGGTGAGGAAGGACCAAGTGTGTAGTACTCACCTTGGCAGACATCATGTTGCTTGTTGTGTTGCTGACTGAGTTGTGATGCCGGACTGCACCAGGCGCCGCTACTTATACTACCAGCCCACCCTTCCCCCCTTAGTGACGTCATCAGTACTGTAGTAGCTCTGACTTGCAACAAAATAAACAGAGAGAGAAGGTGGTCGTTCTCTCCTCATGTTGCCACCTTGATCTCTAAACCTTAGTAGCATGGCAGCGGGTGTAGTGGTGGCGGTGGTTAATCTGTTATGTCACGTCGGTATAATGTATGTCTTTCCCTGACCTTCTTCGGTGATTCTTTGGTCTTATGAGTATACCATCTTCAGGGGTCCTTGTGTGTGTGTGTGTGTGTGTGTGTGTGTGTGTGTGTGTGTGTGTGTGTGTGTGTGTGTGTGTGTGTGTGTGTGTGGATATTAAACCTAACCTAACCTATAAAATACGTTGAGCCCCAATGGTTTTTCGTAGATGTCAAAGTTGTTGGCTCATATATCGCTAGAGCGGTGTGTTCGAGGGCGAGGTACATCAAGGGCGAGGTACGTCAAGGGCGGGGTACATCAAGGGTGAGGTACATCACGGGCGGTACGTCAAGGGCAGGATCATCAAGGCCGGGGTACATAAAGGGCAGGCATCGGGCCGGGGTACATCAAGGGCGGGGTACATCAAGGGCGGGTACATCAAGGGCGGGTACGTCAAGGGCGGAGTACATCAAGGGCGGGGTACATCAGGGCGGGTACATCAAGGGCGGGGTACGTCAGGGCGGGGTACATAAAGGGCGGGGTAAGTCAAGGGCGAGGTACGTCAAGGGCGAGGTACGTCAAAGGCAAGGTACGTCAAGGGCGGGGTACATCAAGGGCGGGGTACTTCAAGGGTGAGATACTTCAAGGGCGAGGTACAGCACCAGCCGACTCACCTGAAGACGCGCAGCAGTTCATTAAGGCAGGTAAACCACAGAACGTGAGGCGCCTTGGTCCATTATATCTTAACCTACGTGTCGGGAGCCTGGAGGAGGGCGTGTGCTGCAGGTGACACGCCAAGGTGATGGTGGCTTTCACCTACTGTCTACATGCGCGTTTATACATACATACTGTACTTACATACATACATACATGCATACATATTGTAACCGCCTCAGTTAAGGACGGTCGGGTGACGAGCAAGTCTAAGAGAAAGATTGAAACCCGCCTTTTGACGCATTCAATATTTATTGATACCTGCAAAGAACAAGGCGTTCATTAGTATTACATGGTGATCCATCTGATACATAATTTGTTAGTCTCACACAATTTTATCTCAGCTACATAAGATCATTTAACATAGTGACATAATATAAAGTTCATAACTATATTGATCTTAGTTGCGCTTCATTCCACATTGTCTTATTGCTCTAGATAAGGTAGAAAACTAGTCGGCATAATTAGTCCTCAATATTTCAGTACTGAGGGGTACATCATCACGCAGGCTGTACTTACAAGTGCGGGTCGATGTAAATCAGTATGGTGTTCCAAGAGACAACAGTACTGCGTAAATTGTCTAAGCATAAAACTCAGGGACAGGATTGAGAGTTGCTCACAGTATGGCTGTAGAAGGTGAACTGCGCGTCAGAGAGGCCAGACAGTCACGACACCTGCCGAACTGTCTATTCAGCAGGAACCAGGACCGCTTGGCTGTAAACATCCCTCAGCTCTCCCCTCTCCTACATCAGGTCACGATGTACTGGGTCGTAGGCTGAGGGATTTATATTTGTTTGGGTAAGGTGACACTCGTAGACGGCACATAGGCTGAGCCGCTGGGAGGCAGGCAGCAAATGCCAGCACTGTGTAGCTGAAGCCAGCGGCGATAACACATACATACATACATACATACATACATACATACATACATACATACATACATAAAAGCTTCCGTTTCTTCCTCGTCTTTTTCTTAATTTATGAAGATGCTTTCCACACACACACACACACACACACACACACACACACACCAGTCTTCAGATAACAGTATAGTTCTCCAGAATCTGTTTGACTCTTTCTTACATTCGGTGGGTGACAGTTGGTGGGTATTATTGGGTGTTGTGTAATGTGGAAACTTTGCATGATGGTTAGGTTTTGTTAGGTTAGCTTACAAACTACACACTTTTAATGACTAGTAACAGATAAATATCATTATAAGGTTGGCCACAGTTCATGTCAGGTTGTGGAGGTGAGGGATGCGTATCTCTTATTGCCTTCTATGAGGCGGCTGTTACCAGTAAAATTCTTATGTATTTATCGTAAATGTCTTTATTTACAAGAATACTTTACAACCACTGTAAGTCTTTGTGGCGGCCGCCAGAAGACCTTAAGTTATGGCAAGATAATACATTAAGTTACATCATGGAGGGCAGGACCGTCCGCCCCACTCTGGGACACTGCCAAGCTGACCTGTCGCAGCTTGGTGGGCGTGTAGAGTGGGCGGTGGCAGTCCTCGGGCTGTTGGGGCTTAGGCATAGGGGGCAGGTGGCCCGTAGGGGGCTGGTGCGGGGGCGGGGTAGGAGGCCTCCCCCTCGTAGGCGACTTCAGCGACGTAGCCGTTGGTGTGGTCGGCGTTGAAGGTGACGATCTGGGTGCGGCCGTCGGGCAGGAGCACCCTGTAGGAGCCGGAGGTCACGGTGCCGTCGCTGTTCTCGTCGTGGGCGAAGTCGTTGCCGGTGTAGTCGTCCTTGACGGCGTAGGCAAAGTCGTAGGGCATACCTGGCTCCTTGTAGGTATGGGTAGGAGGAGGCCCGTAGGACTGGGGGGTGTCGGGGCGGGGGACGGCGCAGGCCACAGCCACTAGGGCGGCCACCACGAAGACCTGAGCCACAAGAGATGGTTAGTGGTGTGTTATAGTGAGGGGGTGTACATAATGGTGTACCTAATGGTGTACATAATGGTGTACATAGTGCTGTACACAAGGGGCTAAGTTTAGATGATGACACAAGTTAGTTCTTAATACCAGTAACCTCCAAGAGCAGTATAGTGTGAGATGAAGACAAGAGCAGTATAGTGTGAGGTGAAGACAAGAGCAGTATAGTTTATGGTGAGGACAAGAGCAGTATAGTGTGAGGTGAAGACAAGAGCAGTATAGTTTATGGTGAGGACAAGAGCAGTATAGTGTGAGGTGGACAAGGGTGCAGCAGGTGAGGAAGGACCAAGTGTGTAGTACTCACCTTGGCAGACATCATGTTGCTTGTTGTGTTGCTGACTGAGTTGTGATGCCGGACTGCACCAGGCGCCGCTACTTATACTACCAGCCCACCACCCCCCACCCCCTTAGTGACGTCATCAACACCAAACGACAACACTCACCTCCTTCAACATAAACACACAAAAAATGAATGTGTGTTTATGTATTAGTTTGTCTCTAGCATCGTTCCTTAACTCAATGTTTTGTATTAGTGTTAGTTAGTTAGTGTTGTTGTTATTATTAAAGGTCAAAGGCATAACCATTGGCTGTAAGAACAACTCTGGATCTGACCTTTTATAATTTAGTTTGACCTTCACAAGTCTTTAACAAGTTGACCTGTTTTAGTTTATTCTTATTCAGGGTCACTATAGGTGTGTCTTGTGAGAGCCTGATGATGATGATAATTGATGATAATGATACTAATAATGATGACGTGTAATTACGTGGTTTGTGTTAATTAATCGACCCCATCATTAGTGCTGTTGCTATAAGACTTGAGAGATTATTTACCATCTACTTATCATAGAAGACTAACACACACACACAGACTAGAAGGAACCACTGTGATACCGTTGTTCTTCTCTCTATCATAAACTGTTCTGGTAACTTATCTAAATCAGTTTGTGTTGTTGTTTGAGATTGATAAGTTAAGCCTCGCAGAGGTGTCAAACCCATGGCCCGCGGGCAAAATGTGGCCCTTGGGATGGCCAGGTGTGGCCCGTGGGATGACAGTAAAATTTATCAGGTCGTGTAATTATGATAGAAATAGATATGGAGGAAAAATGCAGATATGAATGAGTCGGTAAATTCCGAAATGATCTTTACATCATTGTGGCAATAATTGACTTTACTGTATATTGTTAATGCTAGTAATAACACTCCTGTAAAGGGGAAATGATTATAAATAATGCACACACACACACACACACATATATATATATATATATATATATATATATATATATATATATATATATATATATATATATATATATATATATATATATATATATATATATATATATATATATATATATATATATATATGCCTTTTGCTATCCTATTATTAGTGTTAATCATGTTTATTAAGTAAAGTGAATTTTACATACTTAAGATCAGACAAACCCAATTGAGGTATTCCTGGTAAGCCAGGTAAGGCAATGTGTGAAGCTGTAAACTTCAATCCTGCAAATATGTGATATAGCACTTGTGTTGGCCCTGAAGAGGGTAACTAAAATAAGAATTGGCCCTCGAAAGGTTTTGAGTTTGACACCACTGACTGTTAAGGTTTACAGGAGGCACTGTAAGGGACTGTGGCCCGATGTAAAGGTGTGAGAGTGAGTGGTACCTGTCTTAATTTACCTGGGTATTGAACCAAGGAGAAGGAGGAGGGCGGTGATGGGGAGGGGGTGTTGGGGGTGCTGGGTAGACGGTATTATGGTGCTGGGTACTGCGCCATCATCTCAGCTCCTGCGTTAATAATGCTCCTACACCACCACAATAGTGTCATGGATGTAAACAATAATCATCATCATTGTATCTAGATCATTTAATATAGACAGATCTGACGGCATCATTCTTACCTGTCCTGTGTTTTAATTAACCTCATAACTCAAGTGAGAAAAAGTCAAAATATCTGGTTATTGTTTTTGTTGTTCTTGTTTTGTTGTTCTTGTTAATGTTGCTGTTGTTGTTATTTGTATTACTGAAGTCAATGATATCTGAGGAATGTTTACTTCACCTTCAGATAATTTAAGCCTCAGACACACGATCCTGAGACAGTGTTCATAGAGGGTTGAGGTGGAGGGTGTGATACCTGTAGGTGATTAAGGATTATTACCTGTGCTCTGTTGTTTGTCTCTGTGGTTGATGGTGATATGTACACCTGTGGTTTTAGTGCTTCGTATTAGATGTTGTTTGTGTGTGTGTGTGTGTGTGTGTGTGTGTGTGTGTGTGTGTGTGTGTGTGTGGCCACTTAGAATACCTATAGTCAGCCCTGTAAACACAAATACCTTTTCTACAAACTTTAATTGAGAAACATTTGATATGTCCCATTTAGCTAATAACGTCACCAGTCATTAGCGGGGAGGTGGCTGACTTGAACGTCTTTAAACACTGACTTGCTGATGCTCGTTCACCTGTCAGCATGTGAAGATTAGACACCTCAGCTTATTTCACCGTGATGATTAAACACCCTAATGCTAACCTAACCTAACATATTTGAACTTAACCTAACATTAACTTAATCTAATTTAACCTAACCTAACCTATCTTAACCTAACTTAACATAACATTAACCTAACTTAACATAACATTAACCTAACCCACCAGGTAGAGCTGATTGATCAGGTGTTAGCAAATGAAGGGGGTGGTTAATCTTCAGGTGCTCCGAGCAAGTACCAACAAGTGACGCCACACGATGGTCTGGTTGTATTGACACAGTAAGGTCGGCGTCAACAAGGTCGTAAAACACATCCACTTAAGGTCAAATATAAACTGGTGAAAAACTAAGATTTGACTAGTTCTGTGATGACGTCATTACCGAGAAACAGAAAGGGAGGGGGTGGTGTTGTATTTATATAAAATTGTTAAGATTGTATTTTGTAGTTCCTAGCTTGACTCGTCTATGATAACTATAGTAAAGTGTTCTTGGAGCCATGAGTGACGTCACCAGGTGTAGACAGGTGGCGCTGCTCACTGTGAGGAAGGTATTACCAGTAAATTACTTGTTTTGTGATCGTAAATGTCTTTATTTACAAAAATAATTTACAACCACTGTAAGTCCTTGTGGCGGCCGCCAGAGGACCTTAAGTTATGGCAAGATAATACATTAAGTTACATCATGGAGGGCAGGACCGTCCGCCCCACTCTGGGACACTGCCAAGCTGACCTGTCGCAGCTTGGTGGGCGTGTGGAGTGGGCGGTGGCAGTCCTCGGGCTGTTGGGGCTTAGGCGTAGGGGGCAGGTGGCCCGTAGGGGGCTGGTGCGGGGGCGGGGTAGGAAGCCTCTCCCTCGTAGGCGACTTCAGCGACGTAGCCGTTGGTGTGGTCGGCGTTGAAAGTGACGATCTGGTTGCGGCCGTCGGGCAGGAGCACCCTGTAGGAGCCGGAGGTCAATGAACCGTCACTTTTCTCGTCGTGGGCGAAGTCGTTGCCGGTGTAGTCGTCCTTGACGGCGTAGGCGAAGTCGTAGGGCATACCTGGCTCCTTGTAGGTATGGGTAGGAGGAGGCCCGTAGGACTGGGGGGTGTCGGGGCGGGGGGCGGCGCAGGCCACAGCCACTAGGGCGGCCACCACGAAGACCTGAACCACATGAGCCGGTTAGTGAGGTTTACTGTACACAGTCTCAGTACAGCACAGGGGATGGGAGTCATAAGAACAAAATGTAACAAGTCTCAGGTCTGACTAGTCAAGAGTATAACACTATGTTGTTGTGGACCTTGAGGACAGAGAGGTGTTGGTCCTGTGACATAGAAGGGGAACTAAGGGCATTTGTGGTGTGTTACCGAGTGTTTTATGCTGTGTTACTAAATCACGTGGAGGAGGTAACTGATAAACCTGTAAGTCGGCAGGAGTGTGTGTGGGGGGGGGGGGGGGGGGGATAGGTCAACAAAAACCAGAAGGAGTACATGTGAGGTAAAATACACGTGAATGTGTACGAGTATATGAGGCGACATATGTTCAGTGCACGTGTGGGGTGTTCAGTGCACGTGTGGGGTGTTCAGTGCACGTGTGGGGAGTCCAGTGTACGTGTGGGATGATCAGTGCACGTTTGCGGTGGTCATCTCCCATGTTTGATATTCAGTTCACATGTAACCAGTGAGGAGGACCAAGTGTGTAGTACTCACCTTGGCAGACATCATGTTGCTTGTTGTGTTGCTGACTGAGTTGTGATGCCGGACTGCACCAGGCGCCGCTACTTATACTGCCGCCCACCACCCCCACCCCCTTAGTAACGTCATCTACATAATAACAACTCTTATCTACATAAACACAACTATTTACCTGAAGTGAAATCAAAGAAAGTTTTGTTTTGTCACCAGATGTCTGTTTTGTGTTTTGTTACTCCTATATTTTCTGTACAAACTGGGGATCACCTGATGATTAGTCCCCTACCTGAGCTTATTTTACCTGGAGATAAGCCAACCTAACGCCATCCTAACCTAATCTATCCTAAAATATTCTAACGTAACCCAGCTTAATTTAATCTAACATAATCTAACCTAACCTAATTTAACCTAACCTTGCCTAACCTAACCCTCACGGGCAGCATCAGGGTGGTTAATCTTCAGGTGAAATAAGCTGGGGTGTCTAATCTACAGGTGACTCGTGACAGCTGCAGGTGTGTGAGGAGCCGAGGGGAGTGTGGCCATGCTCTAGGTGACAGACAAAATCAAGGTTTCACTGACTTTCATGTTTACACTGTGGGAACATTATGATCATCTGGCGATTAGTCCCACCCCAGCTTATTTCACCTAAAGATTAGTCCCACCCCAGCTTATATCATCTGGAGATTAGTCCCACCCCAGCTTATTTCACCTCAAGATTAGTCCCACCTCAGCTTATTTCACCTAAAAATTAGTCCCACCCCAGCTTATTTCACCTAAAAATTAGTCCTACCCCAGCTTATTTCACCTCAAGATTGGTCCCACCCCAGCTTATTTCACCTCAAGATTAGTCCCACCCCAGCTTATATCATCTGGAGATTAGTCCCACCCCAGCTTATTTCACCTCAAGATTAGTCCCACCCCAGCTTATATCATCTGGAGATTAGTCCCACCCAGCTTATATCATCTCAAGATTAGTCCCACCCCAGCTTATATCATCTGGAGATTAGTCCCACCCAGCTTATTTCACCTAAAGATTAGTCCCACCCCAGCTTATTTCACCTAAAGATTAGGCCCACCCAGCTTATTTCACCTCAAGATTAGTCCTACCCCAGCTTATTTCACCTAAAGATTAGTCCCACCCCAGCTTATTTCACCTAAAGATTAGGCCCACCCCAGCTTATTTCACCTCAAGGTTAGTCCCACCCCAGCTCATTTCACCTAAAGATTAGTCCCACCCAGCTTATTTCACCTCAAGATTAGTCCCACCCCAGCTTATTTCCTCAAGATTAGTCCCACCCCAGCTTATTTCACCTCAAGATTAGTCCCACCCCAGCTTATTTCACCTCAAGATTAGTCCCACCCAGCTTATTTCACCTGAAGATTAGTCCCACCCAGCTTATTTCACCTCAAGATTAGTCCCACCCAGCTTATTTCACCTCAGGATTAGTCCCACCCAGCTTATTTCACCTCAAGATTAGTCCCACCCCAGCTTATTTCACCTAAAGATTAGTCCCACCCCAGCTTATTTCACCTCAAGATTAGTCCCACCCCAGCTTATTTCACCTCAAGATTAGTCCCACCCCAGCTTATTTCACCTCAAGATTAGTCCCACCCCAGCTTATTTCACCTCAAGATTAGTCCCACCTCAGCTTATTTCACCTCAAGATTAGTCCCAACCCAGCTTATTTCACCTCAAGATTAGTCCCACCTCAGCTTATTTCACCTGGGGATTAGACACCGTAAAACTACCTTGGGGTTTAGTTTAAGTTAATAATATCAGGAACTTGTGGTTGTTTGAGTGAAGGTTATAGTTCGATGTTGTTGTTATAGTTGTTGTAGTTGTTGTTGTTGTTGTTAAGTTTGTTTACCAAGATGTTGTTCCTTTGTTAGTTATATAGTGAAGGTCTTTGAGGCAATGTTGGGTGATGTTGATGACTGTGTGATTGATGAGTCTCTTTTAGCTGTGGCATTGATGGCTGTGATTGACGAGTCTTTTAGCTGTGATTGATGATTGTGGTCTAGCCGTGTTGTTGAGGTTCTTGATATACTCAACAGCTTCATCATCACCGTCACTATTGGCTTCAAGGAGACTGTCCAGCTGGGAGGGTTCATGGAGTGTGTTATTGGCTATTCGATTAAGTTTCCTGCTGTGTGTCAGTGTATCCCGGGGGTAAACGTGTACAGTGTATATGTTTAACAGTGTGTGGTGTATCGAAGGCTTATTATACAGTGTATTACCGTCACACAGTACCTAGCGGGTCGCCAGGTCTGTAGGATTCACCCTACCGTGATCGGGGTCTTGGATGGAAATAAATTTTCGGACGGTGTAGTGTGGATGATGATCAGCCAGTCACAGGGTACGTGTTGGTGTGTGTTGTTACTGTTTGGTTTTGGTCATATTGTCATACACTAGCCTGTGTGACAACATATACAGTGATGTGTGGATTTCATTTAGTTTTAAGTTATGGGAGAAACAGTTTTCAGTAACAGCCATCGTAATCGTAAATGCCTTTATTTACAAAAAATAATTTACTACCATTCAAAGTCTTTGTGGCGGCCGCCAGAGGACCTTAAGTTATGGCAAGATAATGCATTAAGTTACATCATGGAGGGCAGGACCGTCCGCCCCACTCTGGGACACTGCCAAGCTGACCTGTCGCAACTTGGGATAAGCTGGGATAAGTCGAGTGCAGGCTGGGATATATCCAGCCGGCATACAAACAAGTGACGAGTGGAGATTACAAGAGTTGAGGAGAAGAGGTGGCACTAGTAGAGGGTGAGGGTGGAGGGCGTGGGGCGTGTAGAGTGGTCCTCGGGTTGTGTTGGGGCTTAGGCGTAGGGGGCGGGTGGCCCGTAGGGGGCTGGTGCGGGTGGCCCGTAGGAGGGGGGTGCGGGGGCGGGGTAGGAGGCCTCTCCCTCGTAGGCGACTTCAGCAACGTAGCCGTTGGTGTGGTCGGCGTTGAAGGTGACGATCTGGGTGCGGCCGTCGGGCAGGAGCACCCTGTAGGAGCCGGAGGTCACGGTGCCGTCGCTCTTCTCGTCGTGGGCGAAGTCGTTGCCTGTGTAGTCGTCCTTGACGGCGTAGGCGAAGTCGAAGGGCATACCTGGCTCCTTGTAGGTATGGGTAGGAGGAGGCCCGTAGGACTGGGGGGTGTCGGGGCGGGGGGCGGCGCAGGCCACAGCCACTAGGGCGGCCACCACGAAGACCTGAACCGCAAGTGAGTCGGTTAGTGAGGGGACGAGTGTACACAGAGAGGCGTGTAGTGTCTGGGTGTTGATCAGCGAGATAATAATTATAGTTTGTGTGAACAATGAGGAGAGTACATTACTCTTAGTGTACATTGAGTACATATGGAGTAAATTTGTAATCATATTTCGTGAAGACAGAGAGTAACACTTGAAGGTAAGCTACTAGAATGTAACAGTCCCGTTCATGGTGTGTTGCTGAGTGTAATAATAATAATACTTAGCATAATACAAATGAACACACTATAACTACACTTTCCCTTGAATAATATTTGTGATTAGGAGGAAATAAAAGTGAATTACATCAATGAGTGTGAGTGTACATAAAGTGTCTCCAGGGTAAGTGTACAGAACATGAACACGTTTAATGTACCATGGTCTGTACAGTACATGACATGAGTGTGATATAGGTGACGTGTGGAGGGGCCGTCTTCAACTGGAACAATATGAACGAAATTTATTAAACAAACATAAAACCTTGAACTTCTCGACTAAACTGACGGAATAATAAAAATAAGTGAGAAAAGATTAGAGTTTTAGTTGAATTAATTGATATTTTATGTATGAAGTAAAATATTAACATATGTGCTGTTAAAATCAATCTTTCATCTGTTAGTGTTGACATAGAGTGGGTGAGAGAGTGCGTAGAGTGGGTGAGAGAATGCGTAGAGCTGGTAAGAGTGTGCGTAGAGTGCGTAACTTAACTCTGGGGCACTAAGCTAGACAGTACTCACCTTGGCAGAGATCATGTTGTTGATGGTTGTGTCGCTGGCTGAGTTGTGATGCCGGGGTTACTTCGCGTCCCCCTTATATACTGTCGACTGCCTGCCTGCCCCTCAAGAGGTTTCGTCATCCACCTCGGGAAAACCTTGGCCCTCCCCCTCAACCCCCATCCTCACCCCCATCCTCACCCCTACCCCACCCCTACCCCATCCTTACACCTCTTCCCCGTACACTATAACAGTAAATCACATTCGTTAGTTTCCCATTTTATGATGTCACGTGATTGGGTGTGATTGTACGTGACATCATAGTGACATCACCATGACGTCACTGCTTGAGAGGAATGATGTCACGGCTCATACCATCGATAAGGGGGGGGGTGTAGAATCCGTGAAGGGGGTTGGTCAAGGAGGCAAATAGCGATGGTTGTGTTGTTAGGAGCAAGGGCGGCCGTGAGTCGTCAAGAGGTGGGTGGCGTAATCGGCCGGGAGTTACTTACGCCCACCACTAAAATTACGCCCACGCCCACGGCCACCATCTTCACCACGCCTCGCTGATTCTACAGACTAGCCAAGGACTCCGAGTATAATGCTTTCTGTAGTGATGATGATAATAATAATTATACAGAATAGTAACAATACAATGAGCAGTCTATTTTATATGTTGTTGCTTCGATATTCGTGGATAATTTGTTTTAGGAAGTGTCGTAAGCAGGTATGTTGTATACTGGGATCACAAACACACAAACACTATCACAAACACAACACCTAACATTATAATCTATCACACAAACACACATCATCATCATCATCAGTATAGTATGGACTCCGTGACAAGGCTAGGTTCCGCTCCAGTACACCCCACCCTCTCACACACACCACCGTACTCCCCCACACGAGGAACTTAGCCAATTATCTATCATTGTTTTGGTTTTTGATATTATGATTGTTTATAATAAGAAGAATTTATTTTATTTTATTTTATTTTTTTTTAGGATTTAATAAGAGTGATTTGTTGGTTTATTTTGTGTTTACAGTTGTTATTGATGGTTTTGTTGCTGTTTGCTTCCTTGCCTCAGCTGTGTTTGTTGACGTCATCTTTTAAAACTTTTACGTCGACTTTTAAGCTTTCACGTCATTTTTTTTAAAGCTTTCACATAATTTTTGTTAAAGCTTTCACATTATCTTTTAAAGCTTTCACGTTAGTTTGTTGTTATTTGTCTTCAGGAAACTTGGTGTTGACGGTGAAGGTCAGCTAAAGGTGTCTGTCAGTCACGGCCACACACACACACACACACACACACACACACACACAGAACAATGACTGGTGTTGTATAATGATTAATGTCTTGGTGTGTTTGAGGTGTTTTTGTGTTTTTTGTAATAGTAGTAGTAGTAGTAGTAGTAGTATCTTCCATCCACACACCCCACACATCCACATACTCCACCTATCCACCCACAATAGCATTCATACTCCTCACACACCCATGTACTCCATCCACCAACCCACAGTAGCTTCCACACTGCCCATCTACCCACTCTCAGAAGCATCCACACTACCCATCCATCCATCCATGCACAGTACCAACTACTCTTCACCGTTTGTGGGTGATCACTTACAGGCTGCCACTTTCACTCAAGAAACCAGAGCAGATGTGTGAGATGTTCCCTCCCTCCCTCCCTCCCTTAGTCAACACGGAACATTCATTATAACCACACCCCTCCCTCCTTCCCTCTCCCATTCCTTTCTTCCCACTCCTTTCCCTTCAATCGCTTCTTTTCAACCTCATTTTTTCTCTCGCCTTCCCCCTGTTCCCTCATTTTTTCTCTCGCCTTCCCCCTGTTCCTTCCTTCTTCCCCCCGTTTCTTCTTACTCTTCCATCATTCCCCACCCCTCCTCCTCCTCCTTACGCTCCTTCCTTTCCTCCTTCCTCCTCTGAAATCCTCAATATCGCACCTTCTCACTCCCAAATATCACCACAGGCACAAAATACTCAACCTACACCCTAACCTTACCCCCCAAACAAAAACAACAACAACAACACCAAAACAACAACAACAACACCAAACAACAACAACAACACCAAAAACAACAACAACAATTGAACAACAGCACACACATCTTCATGATCTTTCGTCAGTCATGTGTGAGGATGAGGTCAGCTGAATCACCCATCGCCTGACTCCGGGGGTCAAGAAGAGGTGGAGAGAGAGAGAGAGAGAGAGAGAGAGAGAGAGTGAAATAATTGACCAAAGAGCGACGGGACGAAAGGCTGTGAGGAGAGTGAGAGAGAGGTAGGTGGAGTAATTGACCTAATGGCGATAGCAGGTATAGTTGGGATCAGGTTAATAGTGTTATAAATTGACGCCAGACGGAGCAAGGTCACACAGTTAACCGGTTTAAATACATGACGAGTGAAGGTTGTGGTTTTTGGGGGAGGTCACCTGAAGAATCTGTACCCCAGTTTATTTCACCTAAAGATTAACCTAACCTAACCTCATCCTCCTGAAATAGCATTAGGATGTGGTTAATGATATACGAGTACAGTTTCATAGACAGTGATTGAGAAAGGTGAGATCTCTATACAGGTACACACAGGTACACACATAAGAACA